>NW_015386916.1:72193-120533 GCF_001527695.2 Protobothrops mucrosquamatus | reverse complement strand
GACCAGTCCACTCCCACAGAGAGGGCCTCCTTAGAGTGCCGTCGGCCAGACAATGCCGGCTGGCGACCCCCAGGGGAGAGCCTTCTCTGTGGCAGCTCCTGCCCTCTGGAATGACCTACCCCCCGACCTACGTACAGTTGCGGACCTGCGCCTTTTTCGCCGAGCCCTGAAGGCCCATCTATTCCGTGCGGCCGGCCTGGCGTAGTTTGATTATGTTTCAGTGGGGGGTTTTTGTATGGGTGTGTTTTTAGAACAGGCCTGTTATTTAATTTGATTTTAAAACAGAAACTATTTATTTATTATCGTGGTTTTTAGTATCGCCTGTTCACCACCCTGAGTCCCGCAAGGGAGATAGGGCGGTATATAAATTTAATAAATAAATAAATAAACTTAAAGCTATCTATAATTTTTCCCCAAACTCTCAGTATCTTTCTGGGTAGGGTATACATTTCATAATCAAAGATGTGTATTTCCAGATATTTCTTACCTGCCACTTGACCTAGGTTGTGAATCCAAGTATTATGTAAGTCTCTTGGTGGACAAGGAATGAGGAAAGCACACACCAGCACAAGGATCATGGAGATAACCACAGTGAGTAAAAAGATGGCAGTGCGCAAATAAGGCATCAAGGAACCGGTTGTCTTCTGCTCCAAACCATTGTTCATTTCACTTGGGTACTCTTCTGTCATACCCTCCGAGAGATGCTGCTTGGCTATACCAGCTTCCACATCGGAATCCACATCCTGGATTTCCCCGAGGGGACTTTTCCCATTTTTAACTCCACCATTCTTCTGCAGATTGAGGACCAAGTCATCTTCGCTCTCATCACTGTCAGCCTGAGTGAGAGGGTCATATTCTCCAAGATCTGGACTCTTTTTACCTGAAAAGGTAGGTGGAAAATGAGATGTATGATGAAAGAACCTGTGGCATTTTTAGGACCACTAAAAATGATCTAAAAGAAAGGAAGGCAATTTAGTACATAAGGTAATGGGTATGCTTGCTGCATGGAGATGACACTATTGGACAGAAGACAAAGTCTGCCTATATTTCAAAAATTATTTTGAATTATATTATTTTATTTTTATTTATTTATCAAATTTATTGGTCACCCATTTCAATATAGGCAGAGCTTTTCTAAGAAAAAATGGGTATGGATTATCTGTTAATGCCTTCATTTCTATAATAGAAAATAATTATCTGTGAAGCTATGACTGTATTTTGTTCCTTTATAGTTAACCTATATATGCCAAAGTTCTGTCCCCTTAGCCATCTTTTTGGTGAGGCAGTTAAAAAAAATTCTCTCACCTGCTTTCAAAGCACAATAATTAAAAAAACCTTTGATTTTGTAGCCTATCATTGTTTATGGTCTAGTACTGTAAACTTACAGTGGACAAGAAAATTTTACCAAAGTTTTGTTTCCCGAAAACCCTTTTGTTTCCTGATAGACCCTTTCAGACTGAACACAAATATAATTGTGATCATTTCCTTTTAATGTAATGCCACTCTCTTGCACGGCTGTCCCATCACATATGTAACAGTACTTGATATATCCAAGCTTTAGTCCAAGCAGCAAAGCTATTACTTTTAGATCTTTGCAGATATTCCAGTTGTGCTTGGTGTACTGGATGTGCTTCAACAACAGTTCCACATATATTTCTTTCCTACGTGCAGCACAACTAATAGGTATTGAAAGTTGTATGTTGCCATTGTGTAAAAACAAATGGTTTCTATAAAACGGTATGTGATAGTTTAAATTACAGGTTATTTTCATGATTAATAGCCAAAAATCTATAAATGTGTTCAGGAAGCAAAATATTTGTTTAGTGTTATCACAGCAACACTTTTCACAGTATTCCTAGAGGAATGTTCAAAACACAAAACAGGTTAACAAATCATTTTGACTTTACAGCTCAAATAGAAAGGAATTTTAAACTACTATTATCAGTGCATACTTATCTGGAAGTAAGCATGTATAACAGTATGATTTACTTCCCATAAATATGCTTGAGATCACAATTTAAGGTTGCATGAACCATATCTAACATGGTTTACTATTGCAAGAAACATGCCTTCTATTACTATACTTTTTAAAAAGAATCTCACACAAACCCAATCATATCAATTTCACCAAAAGACTAAGTTGTCCATTTCTTTTGCCTGCTTTGGATAGGCAAAGCAAAATTGACAAGTAAAAAAAGGAGTACCTGTGGATTACTCCGCTAGTTGTTGCTGACGATAGAGGGGGCGGTACTCATCTCCGTTTCAAGGCCATTGAACCAGTGCTCTCCAAAGAGATTTCCGTGGTCATGTGGCCAGCATGACATCACAGGGCACTGTTACCTTCTCACCAACGTAATACCTATTTATCTACTTGCATTTGTATGCTTTTGAATTGCTAAGAACTGGGGCAAGGATGGGAGCTCACCCCATTGCGTCACAGTCAGGTCTCAGACCTGGGCTGCAGGCTTTCCAGTCAACAAGCCCAGCATCTTAATCACCAAGCCACCACTCACATAACCCACATAAACCCATATAAAAATAATTTATAAATAAATCAGCACCTACATATGCCGATGTGCTACATGGCACTCAGTGGCCTATCAAGCTCT
Organism: Protobothrops mucrosquamatus; assembly: GCF_001527695.2. Taxonomy (NCBI): domain Eukaryota; kingdom Metazoa; phylum Chordata; class Lepidosauria; order Squamata; family Viperidae; genus Protobothrops; species Protobothrops mucrosquamatus. The sequence continues at coordinate 117,924 of NW_015386916.1, read as the reverse complement.
TCATCTGAAATTGTGCTTAAATATCCTTTTAATTACAATAAAATTAAGTGAAAAGTTAGCCTAATGCAAAACAAATATCCCTCTTTGGGCATCCTCTTTATTACCAAAAAAAGATTAAGTTAACTTGAGGATTAAGATATTGTGGCAGGAGGAGCCTCACTACTTTGCTTTGATTCATGAATGTTTTGAAACTTATGTGGCAGCTATGGAACTGTCACATTTCCACTGCTTTGAAAATGTTATGGACACTGTGTGTTTTCAATTTTATCCCGTTTATTTACTACCTCATTCCCCATGAATTCTTTACTTTTTTGCAGTAAGATTTAAAATACATTTTTAAATGTAACAAAATCTATGCTAATCAAGTATCAAATGCAAAGTAAAACATACTATACAAACCCAATTGGAGCTAAATATTCTCAGTGCCTGGAGAAAAAAGGGAAAATATGGGATAGATACTACATGACTGCATTTTAAAAGGAATAATAATAATTACAGAGAAAAGGCTCTATTTGATAGAAAGGAGAAAAAAATGCTTTAAAAAGGGATTACTTTTCTAATGACCAAGGCAGCTGAGAGAATTCCCAATCAGAAGTGCATTACCTCAATTCTCCAGGATTTTCTCTTCCTGGGAATTTGTAGATCTATGCCAAAGTAAATAAGATAAAGGAAATACAGAATCTGAAGCCCACCATTATTAATCCAATTCCAGCATAAAAGAGGACAAGGCTTTCTCCTCATTTATTTTTTTTTGTTTGCCATTAAGTCAACCTTAATTCCTCACACCTGCCCAGACAGGTTCCTGGAGTTTCCTTGACATGATTTAAGAAGTGGTTGCTATTGTCTCCTTCCCAGGACTGTGTGTATGTGACTGGCCCAAGGTCATCCAGCTGGCTTCATGCCTAAAGCAGGGCTAGAATTCAGTCTCTCAGTTTCTATCCTACTTTTAATTATGACACCAAACTTGTTCTCTTTACATTTATATAAGATACTTGATTTACTTTTGCTAGTTACAACCACAGGAGCTAGATGAATATTCCAAAGTTTTAGCTAATAGCAAGATGTTAACTATCAAAAGAAAAAGCTTCTTAGATGTACTTTCTCATTTCTATCTGAATTTTTCGGGCTCTAACTCACCAAATCAAATTATGTGCCATAATGCACTCATTCAATCTGCATTTAACTGGAATTTTTCCAATTATTTTTCCAGAATTTCCCAATTCACTGAAGAGAGCACAGCTCACAATTCTTACTGTTCAATTCTCTCTAAATATGTTTCTCTGCATCTTTACACAAGGTTACAGCCTTTAAACCTATTAAAATGTAAAAAAAAGACAAACATGTTTTTTCATCATATTCCTGTATCATCCATCTCACTTAAATGACTTAAGTCTTAAGATTAAGAATAGCCCAATAGAAAATCCTGGACAAGATAAGCCAAGCTGTACAAGAAAGTTATTATTCATTGAGCTTGGTACACAGCTTGATGTGCAACCTCACTCAACCATGAAAACCTTAAAATAAGACTTTAAACTTCAGGAGATATAACTATAATTAAAGAGATGACAAAAACCCAGTTAACTCAACCACAACCTTCCCAGCACTTTCACCTAACAGCTGGGCAGATTACAAATGGACAGCTGCTACCACATCCAATAAACAAGGATTGTATTATTTATTCTCCCCTTTTCTGCTAAGAAACAAAACAAAGTATTCCAAATCCAAAAGCATTATTTAAACCCCCTGAAAATTCCATGAATGAAGCTGAAGATGACTGCAACATAGTATCATAGCTAAAAAAGTATCTGGCTCCCATTATCACTATCTGTCAAGTTCTCAAATAATTTCTTAACTTCCAAAACAAGTTATTCTTAGTGAAATGTAAATATTTGCAAAAATGCTGGCTAGCAATATATTGATCCAAACTGCTCTTGGGAACAAAGATTGCACAAACAGGCAGACCTATTTTTCCATCTCTGTTGCAACAGTAAAACAATACCTGTTCATTCCTCTATCTCAAAGCTTCACCCCATCACTTTCCCTGGGACCAGCACTGCCTCAGTTTCTTTTGCCATCAAGGTCAGCAACGTTTAACCCTTCCTCCCCACAAAAGAACTGGGTCGTCTGTGCACCTGTATTGCGCATCCACAAACGCTTAACAAAGATAGCCAAGATTTATCTCATTCGCCTCTCCGCTCCTATAATAATTATCCTTTTTCTTTCAACCCATTCATCTTTCTTTTTCGCTATCATGGTCAGAGATAAAGGGAGGAGGTTGGTGGGTCTATTCTCCAGATGGAACCCGGATGCTCTCTCGGACTGAGAAATCTGAGTCTCAAACGCCCCAGCCCTGCATACTCCAGAGATGTCATCCTCATCCTGCCCACTCCGCATTTCCCACCAGCGTTTGGCGCGCTGCAAGTCAAGACCCCTACCTGGCAGCTTCAGCGCCCGTGACAGCACCGTAGCCATGCTGGCGACAGGAGACGCGCATGCGCTCCACTCTTCTGCCGCCTGGGAAGTGTAGTTTTGCAGACAGAAGCATTAGGGTGTTAATGGTCTTTAGCGTGCTTGCACGAAAATTACGTAGATGGGAAAACAGCCGACAGTCTGCGTTTGTAATTAGCTTTGCAACTGTATATATTTTACAGCTGAGAGCGCCTTGAGTGATCAGAGTAAGGCATTTTGTTTTTCTAAGTGGCCGGATCATGTGACAAGAATGCAAGTGATCCACTTCAGCTTTCCCTAAACTGCTGGGTACCAATTCTTCATAGTATCCTTTCCGGCTAGGACACTAAAAGAGATAAGCCAAACTTTGCTAATATTGAAACTGCGACTTCTGGGAGATAATTAATATTCAGTTGGCGCATAGTTTGGCGGCAGGACTTCTCCTCCTCCTTCCCCCCCCCACCCACCCACCTCGGTCATTCTAATACAGTAAATCAAAAGTTTCAATCAAAGGATTTCAGTTTGTAAGTTCCTTTTCTTCGAAAGAGACAGCTGTGAGGCACTGGAAGGGACGAGAGTCGACAAGTGTTTTGCTGGTTTTTTTCACGATCTGATTATTTTATTTTGCTTTCCGACAGAAAAAAACAGACCAAACAGAATGCTTCTTTCCTTGATATACTGGGACTACAGTTCCCATTTGGGGAGCTGAGGAGAGTTGTATTTTAATCGGGGGAGGGGGAAGCAATTGGCTGGAAAGGTTACTTGTGTTTCAGTCGCGGGAGGGAGGGGCATTAGCGGGCGTCTTCGGGCAACAGTCCAAGGATCGGAGAATGAAAACGAGCTTTGCAATCAGGATACTCAGAGTTTCCGCTTATTTTCAGGATCAGGATGTTTTTCTATGACTGGAATGCGTTGCTTGTCCTTTCTCTAAAGAAATTATGGTGCAGCTTTTCTTGGCACCAACATTTTCGATTCTGCAGATAGCACTGTCAATATTTGTAGTCCCAGATATATAAACATTAATGCCTCAATATTCAACACAATTTTGATTTGCAACCAAAATGAACTTTGGCTCCAGTTAAGAACCTCAGCAGCCTACAGAAGGCTGACAGTGATCTGAAACAAGCCATGGGAGTATGTGTGATGCCACAGTCTTTTTGACCTGGATCAAAATACCTTTTCCAATGGAATGACACTAATGCCATAAAAAAAAACACCTGTAGTGCATGCATGAATATGTAAACATAAAATCATAGGGCTGAAGGTACCTTGGAGGTCTCCTAGTCCAACCCCCTGCTCAAGGGAGGAAACCTTATATCACTCCTGTCAAATGATTGTCCAATCTATTTTTGAAAACCTCCAGAGATGGAGCACTCTGGGAGACAAGCTATTCCATTGATTGTTCTCGCTGTCAGAAAATTTACCTTATTTCTAGGTTAGATCTCTCTTTAACAAGTTTCTACCCATTACTTCTTGGATGGAAATGTTGCATTATTGTAAATAAAATCTATATTAACCCCTTGGCTGTCCTTGCAAATTCTTGTTCAGATTTTTTTAGCTACCTGGAGAAATAGTACAACAATGATCTGACCTGCTCAAAAGGAACTTTCTTTTTCATAACAGTGTCAGGATAGAATAGGGATGGTGTCAGCCTAAGGGAGTTTGTGGTTGAAGCATGTTGTAGGAGCAGTCTAATCACTTGAGTGGATATAGATGGTCTCAACATCTGTTTGTACCACTGGCAGACATGGAGAGAGGCTCCAGCAGCTATTGGAGGGAACATTTGCTGTTCTGGCAGGACAGAGTTAATTTCTCTTTGTTGCAACTACTGCTTAGATAGCTTTCCATAGAGCCACAGTTATGGATTAGTGAGTCTAGGATAACAACATTGAGGGGTTCCAGAATGATTGGACAGAATCAGATGGATCAGCAACCAAGAAAGACGCCAAAGCCAGACAAGATGGTGTGGATCAAACTGACTGAGGAACTGGTAGCATAGTGATAGCTCAACAACAATAACCAATCAGTAAGTAGTTTAGGGGAGTAGAGATGCTTAACACTAAGCAGAGACTCTACCAATCATCTCATGGAGTTTAGCTGTATTTTGGCTGCAGTGGAGCCAGTGAAAATCTTTGATCTGGCTGCAGTGGCAATAATGACTTGACTGCAACTGACAGCTTTTAAGGGTGGGGAGCTGTGATGTCCTGCTCAGCTGCAGGAGTGGTGATGACCCAGGGAAGTGTTGCAGAAGACCTGGGGACCCAGGTGCCAAATGTGAGTGGCAGCAGAAGAGCAATCAGACTGATAGTTCAGTTGGAGGTTGACCTGAGTTTTACAGCTGCCATGGAGCCGATCATTCTGAGCAGCAGCCATCTTGCCCCTGTGGCAAGGGGGACTGAAGGGGACAGGATCATATACCATCTTTGCTATCTTATGTCAATGTGTAGCATCAAAAAACCCCACAAAAACCTGGAAGTAGATGGGGAAAGACTTTAGCTGTAGCTGGAGTGGATTATGTGGAATGGAGTCAAGCAGAAGCACCTAAATTCCCTCTGGGAGGAAAGTAGAGAAGTGCAATGGTAACCTTCCTTATTGCCCTAGTCAGTGGTGAGAGCTATAGAGTTTGCTCCCTTGTTCACCCACAGTGAGAGTGTATGAGGATTTGGGGTGTGATAAGGTGAGTGTGGTGATGGTAGGAGGCAGATTGGCAGACATTAAGAACCCAGTGGTAATTGGTCACTATAAAAATCAAAATTATTGTATGTAAATGCTCTTGTTAAAATGTACAGAATATTGTAAATTCTATTTCTAAGTATTTTTATTTATTTATTTGACTTGTATGGTGCCCATCTGACCTAGAGGATGTTTATTTTCATAACAAAATGTTCCTAGATCTTTCCTTGTACAGAAAAGTTTATATCAAAAACCATGTGAGGATTATTAAGATATCATAAGACTTATCATCTCTGCATTTTAAAGTCATTTTTAAAAGACATAGCAATGATTTCTTTAGTTTTTTAAACATTGATTCCAAATTAAACCATTTTGCTTTTTGATAGTTTCCTGGAGTTTTTATTTTGTTGCATCAAAGATGCTATGTAACTGTTTTCTTTAATTTCACAGCTTCAGTATAGTGATAGCTCCCAAACAGAATCTAGAATGTGGGAATATTATATATTATTCTTCATAAACTGTATCAATAAATGAAGCATAGACAAATCTGATATCAAAGGACTTTCCAACTTTTTAGTTCCAAAAGATGGAGTAATTGTTTCCTATAGAAAACTCTATTAAAAATAATCTTCAAATCTCTATCCAATCTCGAGAAAGAACTTCTGCAGTCTGAAAATTTTGCAGGCTGGCTAATGATTTGGAGATTATGTCCCAAGACAAGATTCTTATGTTGTTTAATTTATGAACAGCTATGGGTTTTTAGTACATTGCCCAAGATACATTAGATAAAATGATAGCATGAATATTGCAGTATCTCCCAAATAAAATCATATTTGTTCACTGAAAAAAACATACAGGTTAATGAAAAGCTATCTAAACATTGTTGCTAATTGTTCTTTTCCATGCTTTTAGTCACGCCTCTAGCCAGTGCTATTTCAAAATACATATTTCTTAACAATGCTTTACATAGGTAATTTTAGAAGCATAGAAATTGCTGTTCAGTATGAAACCGTCTACCATCATAGCTTTATTAAGTGTTCCTTATCTTACTTGTTCAGGTTTTAAATGTTTCCAGGAATTTTGGTTTGCTGAATGTTGTTGAAGAAAACTGCAATGTGTTTGCCCTTCTGAAATGAAACCCATGTGATATAGATTATTGTTTGGACATCTTTTAAACTATTTGTTTTTCTTGGGTTTTGTTTTGGCACCAAGAATTGCTGTTTCCCATTAAGCAGGGGAACACATCTCGAGAATCATGGCTTTGGAAGCTCCTTTTAATACAAATCTGATATTATACATTATTTTTTTAATACTAGATCCTCTGGCTTAATACTTGTGGCTCTTGGAGACTGCTTAGGAAGCCCGTCACAGGAGGTGTCCCTGTAACCTCATCTATCAGTTCAGTTGTGAAAGCAATTGGAAAGATTGATTGCATTGGGAACAGTCTCCAGAAAAATGTGTACTTCCCAATAGCCAAACATGTCTACAAATGGCAGTGTGAACCTAACTGTCTGAAGCAAGGTTGAGAAACCCAGGGAAATCATGTGGCTTTCTTTTCAGAAATTTTGATCAAGGTTGTTTGGTTCTCATTCTGCCAAATGGCAGCCAGGAGCCCAGAAATATAAAGCAGATTGTTAGAATGAAAAGGAAGGTCCTGAGTCTTCTCTGTTTTTCCAGCATTTCTGCTTAGAACACAAGGTTTGTATCTGGATACGTATCTTGAGTGGGTGTGATGTGTGTACTTGGATCCCTGTATCCCACTCAAAAGGCAATATTCTATGACTATTCAGAAATTAGCTACTTTAAAATAATTTCTGTATCAGTCTGAAAAAAATATTATTTTTTTTTGCACCTGTACATTTTTTATTAAAAAGATTATTTTTCTATGAGAATTATTCATGATGGACTTCTAAACTCTGTGATTATTAGGGCCCAGTACCCATCATTTTTTTGCTGGATCACCTCAGAAAGGATGCTGTCAGGTGCAAAAGATAAGGTCCACACATGAAGGCCCAATTAAACTGATTTATTGCTAATCATGCCTACACACAAGAATCTTCTCAATTAACAGTTAATACCTGCTTGGAGTTAGATAAAGGTCAATGGAATTCAGGAGAGATTGGATGTAGTTTGCTTGTGGCTACGTAGGGATTCTAGGTTGATCCCTCTTTTAACTCTGCTCCCACATTCTGCCACTCCTTCTCATATAGATGCATTTTCATTAAATTGAAAGAATTTACAAAGCCATTTGAATGAAAGGGGAACATGGATATTTATCAGCTTTTGACAGCTGATGTAACAAATTTGAATGCATAGTAATGCCCTGTGGTGTACTTACCTGCCTGTCATATTCTCCAGATTCGTGAGTGAATTATTGTCTGATATTTTGGACAATTATTTAGTAATTTATCTGAATTTGAGGTTTTTTTTTCAGATATCCTTTCTTTACATTCAATTCATGTCAGGAATGTGATACAGCACCAGCATGAAAACTAACAGTACACCAAGTTGGAAAAAATGTTTTTTATCTTAGACTATTGGGGTATCAGAATTGTATAAATAATGAGCAGACGGATCCTATAAAAGTTCATTCCATACTTACATGCAGACACCTAGAAAGGTTAAAGATCTCCAGAATGTTCTGGATATTACCATTTTTTTTAGAAGCATCATCCCTGATTAACAGTACATGCAAGCTTTAACTAGGAATACCGATTTAAATGTCTAATCAAGAGAAAAACATACTCAGGACTTGAACATCTTTTAATCCAAGCCATTATTCAGACATCCAGATCTCCATTTTTGTGCAAACTGATACAGTGAACTCTACTTTAGGACCAAAGGCTTCAATGGAAGGAGAAAAGGCCCTCTTACCTCACCTTACTTTCTCCCAGCCGAAGGGAATTATTGTATCCTCATGAAAGATTTGCTGATAAATAAAGCAGCATATCAACAATGAGATTAAGGATTTTTAACAAGAGCCATCCATCTTGTGCAAGTGAGGACAGACCTCAAGAATCCAGAACACTTGCAGAATACATAGTCTCTCACTCAATATAAGGTCTATCCTGCTTCCATTTTTACCTCACCTATACTCTTAACTCACAAAATAAATTGGCATATGTGCCATCATGCAAACCTGAATTGACATTTCCTATCCATTTCCCTCTATCATGATTTTGAAATCTAAACATTTTGTCAGTCCTCTCCCCCTCCCCCCCAGTGCATTCTAAAGAAGCTAAAGAAAAGGAGATCACCAATAGATAAATTAGATACAATTTGCTTATCACAACAGCAAACCCATAATTAAAGCTTGAAAGGATGACCTCTAAGGAGACCTATACACCTGTTCACCTCAGGGAGGCAAATGAATATTTAATTCAATGGAAGGGCTATCCCTGACAAGTACCACATGCATCACAATTGGCCTAGCAATGCCATATGAAATATCCATCCAAGCAACTCTATGAACTGTCTTAAGACTCGCTAGACAATGAACACTTTGTTTCCTTCCACCTTAGTCTTTCTATTGATGTTGCTTGGCAATAGGGGGTGAGGGGGCATTCTGAATTATTTTCAGATAATTTTCCATCTTGAACTTCTCCATTGGCCATGAGGAGTTGCTAAACCTGCCTCATGAGAGGGAAGAATAATTCTGATAGAGAAGGCAATGTGAAGATTGGTTTGACTCAGAGGAGTGAAGGACAAAGACATTACAGAAAATAGATTTGAGTCCTGGGAAAGTAAAGCATGAAAAGAAATTCAAAACTACTCCAGTTTGATTGGGTTAGATATAAGTTGAAGTAGGGAGGATATTTGACAGTTTTTCAAGATTCTGTTACATACCTTAACTACATTAAAGTACATTCCAAGACTCCTAATGACTCCTGTTTTCTAAATTGGTCTACCTTGAAGGAATGATCAATAAAGGCCTGATACGTAGAACTTATTCCATGGAACCTCTTAATTGCCAGTTCACTTTTGAAAGATGAACAAGAACACTGAGGTTCAGGCACAAAAACTGCTTCTTATCATACCATATGTTTCTTAGGAAGTTCTTTCACTGCAGTTTCATGAATTCCATAATACTTAATCCTAAGTAAACATGTTTAGGATTGTGTGTTATGAAACTGTTGAGTAATTCCGGTTTTGTTTAGTTTGACAATCCAGGAACTTTGAGAATAAGGGAATGCATGACCAAAAAAAGCAAAAGCAAAAACAGAAACACCCTTCATTTCCTTATTTATTTTGACAAAAAAAAAGTTTTGGCATAATATATCCTGAATGAAGTAATCAACGAAGAATTAATTTTGACAAACAGCAGGATCATCCTGGAGAACAGAGTCACAGTTGGCTACAAATTTTGTCTTCCATAAAGGAGAACAACAGAGTAGTAGAAACTACTGTGGACAGCAAGCAGGGTTATATCATCATTGGGGCTGCCAAATAATTGTGGGGATATAACGGGAAATAGAAAGATGAATCAGAAGATGCTGGACAGGAGAAGTAGCTTTTAAAAAAGCCTGTTAGAGATATTTTCAGTGCTCTTCTATTCCCCTATACTGGGGAAGAGATGTTCAGCTTGAATGGATAAGCTAGGAGGCTGAGAAAGGAAAAATTAGAAGAAGCTCTGACCCCAGTTTGGGGAAACATGTGGAATAAGGAATACAATACTACATAATAGAATACGTCACTTACCAGCTGAGGATAGAAGAGTGTCTGTGATAGAGAAGAGGAAACAGAGACTTCTTGAGAGCATTGTCCTGTGAAATCCAGGTAAATTTTACATACAATATCATGCTTACTTAGTCAGAAATAATATAGATGTCCAACTTGCAAGGGGTATTATGTGATGGGTAATATTTTTATGAGTTCTCTAGATGAATATAGTTGCCCAAATGTGAAAATGTATGTGCTTTTTTACAAATGTGGCAATAGTTCAAGTGGTTGGAGAGGGGGAGAGAAAGAATCTTTGAATAGATCTTGTATACGTAAGTGTTTAGATTCTGGATATAATATGGATTGAGATGCCTATGTTGAGATATGTCTATAGGATAACAGTCATAAAGTTTAACTCATTTCGGTCACTTATTTATTCCTTCTAAAACAACTTATTGCTTAACAATATGTACTCAATAATATATAAGTTGTAGAAGCTATAAGCTGCCTGGATTTTATTGTTTCTTTTATTTACCAGAATTTATTTTATTTATTTAACTTTATTTAATTTTCTCTCTGTTTTCTTCACTTCATATAAGAAGTTACATTTTTCAAAATCTAAAAATAAAAACATTTATAATAAAGGCAACCATTAATTAACATTCACTTCTAGGTAAAATGTGCATAGGCCTGCAGCCTAAGAAACAATGAATATACAGTAGCAGGCAAACTAAAAGGCACTATTGTTGCATGGCTAGAGTAAAGCCTTTGGGATGTCTAGTTGCTTATGCTGCCAGGCACGAAAATAAAATTTGAAGCTGCAAAGACAGACTCACAGTAGGAACATGGAATGTACATGAAAAATCTCAACACAATGATCCATGAGATAAATCAACAAGAGACTGAAATTTCAAAATCAGTAACAATATAACAATAGGAAGAATAATGGACTAAATCTATAAAGTTTATACCAGTTTATAATTAAAGGAAAATTGATACCAAATGTTATATAGATTGTACACCACTCCATCAATGGTATTTAAAATTGACAAATCTTACAGTAATAAATGTTGAAAATGCTATGATACAGAAAGAACATTTTATCACATATAGTGGACATGTAAAAAAAATTCAAAAATATTGGAAAGACATACATAGTATAATGCAGAAAATATTAGAATTTAAATTTGAAATGAAATTACAATTGTTTCTATTAGGCATTAATCTCAGAAAAAATAACAATTTAATGAGTTATATGTTCATAGCAGTGAGAATAAACTGCTCAACTCTAGAAGAAAAAAACAATCCCAGCACAATCTGACTGGGAATTTAATCTTGAAAAATATGCAGCAATGGCAAACTAACAGGACACATGTACAACAGAAGTCTAATTAAATTTAAGCAAGAATGGTTGCCATATATGCAGCACCTCATGCAGCATGGTAAATATAATCACCCACAGTATGCCTTTTAAGAAGGCCTGAATGCTTACAAACATTGCAAATTGGCAAACATATGAAAAGGGGGAAAACAGAAATTATTAAAACAGAAGTTTTAACAATGATTATTACTTATTTGCTCCTTCCTAGGAGCCTTTAATATCATGGTTATCCAACTAAATGAACAGCAGCCATAAATCACTTTTCTGCAATGACAAATTGGCTGAAAATCCAGTGAAATAGAGCACAACATTTGTACTCCCTTTGTTATTTTTGCTTTTGCTATTTTTTTTCTTTTTATGTTGCTCACTGGAAATGGAACATAATTTTAGGGCAGTAAAAAAAGTAAATCTTATTGTCAATAATGCTGACAAATATGAATTGATTTGGTTACTGGATAGGGGTTTTTTTAAAAAAAAAAGTTTGTAAAAACATACCTGAAAAGCCTGTGTAAACCAGCAACAGCTATTTTGAAACAACTGAAATACAGAAAATTAGCTCCATCCCATTTTTTGTATGTTCTCTATATAGTCAAGATCAACACAGAATATATTTACCTTGAACAGTTACCCATCAGTTCCTGATGGGTCCCTCATACTATCTCTAGAACTTCCACTCCTGGCCACTACAGGAGCCTGTAAGAGAAGAGAAGAGAGCCTCTCTCTCACTCACTCAAATCCCATTCAAATATCTTGCAAGTCACTAAGCCACGAGCTTCAGTTTTCAAGGGAACACCAACTACCACCTTTCTTCCCTGGCTCTTTAATTAATGTTTTTAAATTATTCTATCATCAGGACTTGAAAAAGATGCCATATCGGAGGTCTGGACCTCCTAGGACTTTGTAACCACAATAAATCTAGTGGTTTTATTTAAAAGGGAATGGCAAGTAAGGGTTGTTTTAAAATTTCTTAGTCATTCTAGTTCAGATGCTGATGGTAAGTTCAATAAGGAACTTTATTATATTACTTTGGGGGGGGGCAACATTGCTTGGAATTTTGCTGGACAGCTCCCTTTGAGTGGATTTCAGTATAACAGAATTGGAAGGGGCCTTGGAGACCTTCTAGTCCAAATCCCTATTCAAGCAGGAAATAATAATAATAATAATAATAATAATAATAATAATAATAATAATAATAATAATAATAATAATAATAATAATAATAATAATAATAATAATAATAATAATAATAAAGTTGGAAGGGACCTTGGAGGTCATCTAGTCCAACCCCCTGCTCAGGCAGGAAACCCTAAGGACATGTCCAGGGATGTTATCTGGGCCTGCTGCTTTCCAAATGTTAACTTTCTGCAGTGTTTTCCGGACAGAGGTGACATCAAAGCTTAGCACTTGCTCGTCAGGATGGGGCACAGTTTTCCTAGCAGGAGTGCTATTTGGACTCCAAATAGAAGGCCACCACATAGCTCTTTGGGCCGCTTCCATTGCTCACGCACTTTGGGCCGTTTCCATTGCTTGTGCGCTTTAGGCCGCTTCCATTGCTCGTGTGCTTCAGGCCGCTTCCATTGCTCGTGCACTTTGGGCCACTTCTGTTCCTCGCGGCAGGAGGCCAAGTGGCACTTCAGGCCATTTCTGCTGCGGAAACAGCCCAAGGAGCCACACAGCATCCTACCGCAAGCAGCAGAAATGGCGCAAAGTACTATGCAGCATCCTGTTAGGAGGAATGGCAACTGCACAATGCGCCACATGGCATCCGGCTGCAAGTGGCAGCAAGCGGCCTCAGAAGTCAAGAAGCGGCGTAACAGGTGTCGGGGTGTGGGAGACCTGGCTGTGGTGGTCCTAAGGTAAGACATTCTCCGAAATTAAGACCTAGTGCATCTTTTGGAGGCAAAAAAAATATAAGACCAGGTCTTAATTTTGCGGAAACAAAATCTACTTATCAAGTAGAAGGTTGTGGTCTACATTATCAAATGCCTTACTGAAGTCCAAGTAAATTATATCCACAGCATTCCTCTGGTCCACTAATTTTGTCACATTGTCAAAGAATGCAATAACATTTGTCTGGCATGATCTGTTTTTGACAAACCTATGTTGGCTTCACATCCATGCTCTAACTGCTATGTCTCTCTTTGTGATGTAAACTATTTGGAGAAGACTATAAAATAAGAAGATACTCTGAACAATAGTAAATTGATTGTACCAACACCTGCTGTCTGAAAGACAAATACATTTTTTTTAAAGTCTTCAATTTTAAATTTTGAATAGTAAAGAAGGAAAACCACATAATAATCCAAATGCAGCTACCTAAGCAGGTATGATGGCATATTATAATAAATAGGAATTGAAAGTGTCTTGTTATAAAGAGATTGGGGAGGAAAATTGGTCTCACAAGGCCCTGAAAATATAATATGTGAAAATTTTGTTTGAAGGTTTACCACTTACCTTTTATACAATCTACAGTCAAGAAGATTTTTTTCCAGATATGAGAGACATTATTTCTGTCTTTTATATCCTCAATGGAGAAAGATTTTATCTCATAGGGCTGAGTCAGTAAAGGGATGGGAGCTGTTAGATTGCCTCCACTTTCATTTATTTGACCTACAAGATTTGTGCTACAATTTCAGCCTTTTGATATAATAAACTTTGATCTATCTCTGCTGGGAGAAAATGGCCAGGCATTTCCATTACCAATTTAATATAAAAAGGAATAACAGTTTATTTAGAAAGAAGAATTTTCAATTATTAATAAGAATCGGCAGAGAAAGTCACTAAAGATATAATACTAGTGAAATATAGCACTGTACAACAAATAGATTAAGAAAATCTTCAGTAGCTTGTAAAAAATAAGTGACCCTGTCCATATTTCACATGAAAGAGATATTCACAAATCTTGCTGTGGAAAAAATGTTGCACACTCCTTCTGTATAATGTTACCACCAACATTTTTGGGGACAACTTATAAGCCACTATGCAATTTTTATTTCAGAGATCGTGGTACCTGCTTTCACTTAAACTGCCTAAAAGTCAGACATTAGGATCAGAGGTACATTGCATATTTAAGCATTTGTTAATAATCAAACTTCCAAAACTTTTTTTAACTCACTTCTTTCCTGTAATTATTTAATGTAAATTTGAGGCATGAACATATATGCTAAAGGCTGGGGAGAAGGAGATGTGAGTGTTGATGGAAAAAAGTCATAATATCAGAAAGGTGTAACATTATTAATCTAAAAACTGTGAAACCTCCACCATGCACTTGTGGGATGGGAAAGCATGAAATAAATTTTAATGTTCCATTGAGCATTAAATCTTCTTAAACCATAACTGCACTCCCCAATTTGGAAAAGTGCTCATCTTTATTCATATTTGAGTCAATTCCCAATAATTCCTAAGAGTATTCAGAGGAGAGCCTATCATGATTTCTAGATCATTAAGTAATGAAAATCATACTTAATTGGAAGGATAATTTAAGTTTTTCAAAGCTTACCATAAGTAATTCACACATGAATTCTACATGAAATATCTTTTTCATTTCTCATATGAGAACTTAGTTTATAATGATATAAACCTTGTGAATTATTACCAGTAATCCTGAAAGTACTGGGGTTTCTTTTAATCCCCAGCAATTTTACAGAAGTAACAGAATTAGCACAACTGCTTACTGACTGGTAGAAGCCCTCATTATAGCAATCATCAGATAGCCATAATAATGCAAAATCAGCCACGGTTCAACCCATGGAAACTACATAAACACATATAGCTATCCAGCTGTTTTGGCACCAATGCAGAAGTAGTTTGCCATTGTCTTGGATGGTTTCCTAACTTTCCAGTATAACCTAAAGTCTGGGAATTTCTTCATAGTTCTTAGTTAATTATAATCAGTTACCACCAGTTGTGATCAGCTGTACTGTACACTCAACAGAAGTCAAATGTGAGATATAATAATGATCGGTAGCCATTTTCACAGCCACAATTATGCTAATCCATTGGAGGAAAAACAGCAAAAGATCAACTGATATTTAGTGTTACAATGTAGTTCAGTACTTAAGAACATCCTGATCTTGAAGAGAATTGGCTTCTTCCATAGCATAAGATACTATTTCATGATGCAAGCGCCATCTTTACATACTTGTGTACATCATTGAGACATCAGTACAAAATGTCTATCCCAGACTGTACCCCTCAGTTTTTCGTTGTGCTTGGTGACCCGAAAGTGAGCAGTTTTTGGTGTAGATATAACTGTGGTATAACTGTCAGCTCTAACCTGAGAATGCTGGCTTTTGGCTTACTTCTCTCAGAGTCTAGTCCTTGACTCACTGCAGTGAACCAGACAAGCAGGATAGGATTAGAGATGGAGTGGCACTTTGCTTTCTAATCCAATAATTGTGCCAACCGAGAAGAAATAGGGAAGGATTAACCTTCCTTTGCAATTGTATTAGTTCTTTATTAGGGCACATATTGTTATATTGGCTCCAAGGAAGTTAAGGAATGCGAAGACTACTAAGATTCGCAACAAAATGTAACTCTATGAACATTTTTGCTTCCTTTCCTTTCATTCAAGCTCTTTCTTCCAAAATTATTCCTTATTTCACATCTAGCAAACATTGGATTGTTTCTAGTCTTGTCATTTTGCAAATGTATCTTACTCTCCTTACATAAGTCAGTAAGTCACTGAGAATGTCAGTGAAATTCTCAAATCCAGCGTGTAGGATGCTTACCTTTTTCAATTATGAGGAGGATGTGAGATATATCTAAATGTCTTTCAATCTACAACTATCTTTCCAGGAATCCACAGCTTCCCTAGCTTCTCTAAGTCTTAAGGGATTTTTAAAAATAGGTGGTGGTGGTGGTGGTGATGATGATGATGATGATGATGATGATGATGATGTGATGGAAAGATGTATAAATAGAAAATAATTATATTAAAAAAATCATCCACAGCAGCAACCTGTCTCCAACAATAAAAAAATACATCTTTCTTTAAAGCCATGTTTGTGAAAGCTACCAGAACAAATGGGCTCACTATGTTACTGATATGTCAATCGTCTAATGACCTTTATCCAGTAAGATCAAATTTCACTAAAGTGGGCAAAATTATGGGGCTGTGGAAATTATATTTGGCATCAGGTAGCAGATTTTAAGGGAGTTTCATTCATTCTTTCTCTCTTTAGTGATGTCTACAACTTACTATTTTTTCAAAGCTAAAAAAATATCCAGAAATATAATTCCTCATGTGTTGAATATCACTGTATAGCCTAGCAAGGACTTATATTGTGTTATTTCTGCTTCTTTGAATTGGCTTTTTCTCTTTCATTTTAAAAGAAAACTTAGAATTGGCTTATATTTTCTTGACCTAGAAGATGAAAGTTCTGACCAAGCCCATCCTACGTGCTCTCCCATTTCTTCTCTTGTTCCACTCCCTGCCCAACAGCCTTTGTAAAAAGGAGTTTCTGGATCAGATTCAGGAGTGGGACTATAGAGACGGAGGTAAGTGGTGCAAGTAAGCAAGAAAACAGCAGTTGTGGAACACTAGATGAGTCACATTCTTGAGAGTGGAAAGCTATCTATGTTTGCCTGTTTAACCTCTAAAGAATTCATGAGCACAGCCATGGCTTTGTATTAATACAAATATGAATGTTTTTGTAACATACTGAATGACTCCTTTATTTTTATAATCTGAGTACAGGACATTAAACTACAAACAAATGCAGGATGAAAATGTTACCCATATATGTCTGGTATTGTAACAATACAATACATAGTAACAATATAATATAACTTCTAAATTCAATCAGTTTTCCAAATCACATAATCAGGCCAGATATAAAACAGATGAATCGATTTGAATTTATCTGCCAAATTAATGACCTTTTCTCCTATATATAGAAAGGCTTTTCCCAGATCAGATCTTTTCAGATTGGATCAACTCAATTCAATGATCCAATTCAGAGATCCATCATTCAAGTGAGATTTAACCTGATTTGCCCAACTCTAGAATGTAATATAGAGGTTGAGAGAGGAGCACATACCTTTCAAAATTCTCCATCAAATGTGAATGATCAATTTCTCCAAAGTTCTCCATGGGAAATAAGAAAACTCTAAAATTTCTCAATGATATATCTCATGTTCATTAGATCACAATGAAAAAATAATTTCATTATATTGTCTCTTAGAAATAAAGGGGAACTGACTGCAGATTCAGGAAAAACAATTGTGCAATAAATGGAGGGGTATTTACTCAATCTCCGGGCCCCTTATAAAATAAGTGCAAAAAAGCTACATCAGCAATCAACATTTCTCCAAAATGCTCCTTTGAAATAATCTGTGAATTAAGTTTTATCAAATTGAAATAGATGGGGGGAGGGGAATCCACATATTTTTTTCTCCTTAGCACTATTTTCATGCTGTGTTGAAAGTTTTCATAGAATAATAGTTAAGCCACTGCCCCTGCATTTTTTTTCCTGAAATATCACATATCCTCAGTACCTTGCAACTGAACAGACAAATGTATTATTCCAGTTTGTATTGTTGGTCAACTATTACTGGGACGTATTTTAGGCAAAATCTATCACATTCATTTAATGTAAGCCCCACTGAATAGTTACATCTGATTGAAATGCTGGATAAGTTTGGAAAGTTGGAGGTTCAGACATTCCTAGATGTGCTTATGTAACACTTTTGAAAGTATCTATTCAGGACTTTCGTTCTCTTCCATTTTTAATCTTTGAAATGGGTAAATGCCTCATCTCCAGCAACGAAGCACGTACAGTTTCCCTACCTTCCTAAAAAGCTTAAATCCAAGAAGTGTTGTCTCCATGGAAACCCTATCTCATTGGGCCAGCTCTTTCCAACTTTTATGCAGACACTGAGATAAGAGTGCTGGAACATATTGGTGCACTAAAGATAAAAACTTAAGTGTTAGGAGAAAGCTAAAAAGAAACACCCATTTTTCTGTAGCTTATGATTACCTTAACTTACCCTATCTCTACATGCAGTCATAGTTCCCATCTTTCCAAAAACCAGACTAACAAAAATAAGTATAGAAAATTAGCACTGCCTATCCAAATACCATTCAAGCATAACATTACACTAATTTTTAAACTGGAATTTAAAGTTAGCAAAAGAGAGTGCATATGAAGACAATATTTAAAAAATAATGATAGTGACATTCCAGAAGTGGTCAAAATGCATTATTGTAATAAAAATTAAACTTTAGTAGGTTCTATAAGATGACAATAAAGCCTCAATTGGGGAACTTATTTCATGTGGTTTGTGTGGGGTTTCGGTGGAGATGCATATATCTCCAAGGAAATCAAAGTCTAATGCAGATTTGCCATATTTGTTTCTTCTTGTTTCCTTCCAAAAATTGGCAGGAATTCTTGTTCCCAGAAGCCAGCCGTGCAAACTGGGCAATCTGTAGGAGTACAAAAGAGAAGCTGTGGACAATGGATCATTTGCAGTCTATCAGCCACCCACATTTCTAAAAAGCCTAAAAAAAAATTCTAAAAAGCTAATCTTAGAAAACTGAAAGCAATCTTACACATATGAATGAAGAAAATAATATATGAGAGACACACTTGGTTAGTCTCATCTAGCATTCTCCCTTCTCTCCCTGCCTCCCCTCCCAGTATTGCCATAAGCAGGACTTGAATAAAATATATTGCAGATTACACTATTTAAAGCTGTTCTTTAATTCACAAAGGTAGCTGTGTATTGATAGTTGATAAGAAAACTGTTTTGTTTCAGAGTCTTTGTTTTAACCTGCACCATCATGTCAATTCTGGTTCTGTAGCTGACAAGGTCAAGGTTCAAGGCACCAAGAGCATCACACGCCTACTGGAGAAGTGGGGAAACAGCATCTTTTGGCAAATAAAATTCTCTTTGTTGAGTCACCCTGACACCCTGCTGCCAGAACTGTCTAGGTAAGAATAAGAGGGTGGCAGTTATCTTTCTGTATAATTTGTCCTTCTGTAGGAAAGACTGGATTTGGAGATTCTGTGGTTCACAACTATTGCTGCTGAACTGACTTTCTTGCCATTGGCCAGTGGTGGCGAACCTATGGCATGGGTACCAGAGGCGGCACTCAGAGCCCTCTCTGTGGGCACGCGTGCCGTTGCCCCAGTCCTAGGCCTTCAGCTGGGTTCCGCCGCCGTGTGCAAAAAAAAAAAGTTCAATCAGTCAATTTCAACTTCTCGCTGGAAAAAAAAAGATCTTGCAAAGTTGGAATTGATTGATTGAACTTTTTAGTCCCACCCGGTTTGCCGTTACCACTGTGGCCACGCCCACCCAATTGGCCACGCCCAGACAATGGGTCATACCCAACCAATGGGCCACACCCACCCGGCACTCAACGATGCATAAGTGGGTTTTGGGTTGCAGTTTGGGCACTCAGTCTCTAAAAGGTTCGCCATCACTGCCATTGGCCATCCAAGGCTCTAAGAGACTCCACAGTGTATGAGAAATTAGTTGTTGTTGTTTTGTTTCACTTTCCATTTGCTTGAGACACATTTCACTTGTTGGTACCTCCATGAGGACAAAATGAGTTTAAGTCATCAATTATCATGTCTTCTGCTGGAACCACAATACTCTGTAGTTAGTGTGTGTGTTTATATGTGTGTGTTTCCTAGAAATAAAACCAGCAAATATAATGCTATTATAGAAATGTGTAATATATTTAGAATTATGCTGGCATCTATAATATTTGCCTACAAGAGAATAGGCACAAGCCTGAGCAAGACTGAAGAAGCAAGACAGTTCTTTTGAACTCATCAACTGACTTCTGAGTAAATGCAGGAAGGATCAGGCTGCATCTCCTATAGATAAATCTAAACTGGCTTAGATAGTGATGCTCCAGTTTAGCAAATGAGTTAGACTTGTAAAGATCAAGTGATAAGTGATCCACCAGAAAGCAAAACATTGTTGTTTATAATTCAAAAGTATCTGTACAACACTGCTGAGAAAAATAGAAACAGAAAGTGGGGTAGGGGAGGTAGGATTGGATGCAGGTTATACAAGAGAGGGGGAGGATTGGTTCCCATTGACAACAAATAAATTACTGCACTTACCTCTTATTAAATAACAAGGATTTTTTTTAGTTGTAAAAGATGAGTGCTATTTGCTTATATTCTGAAACATTTATGGTGTCAGTTGTAAGCTTGAAATGCTCTCCTGTGTAGAATATGGTTTTAAAGTAAATGGAAAGTGGTAGTTAAGCATACAGGAGTCTCCAAAGGATTTTAAATGTCATACTAAATACATAATAAAAAACCTATCCTAATCCATTTTCCAAAGATTAAAGATGTATTCAGCACAAGTCTTCTTTTCTCTCTCTTTCTTTTTCTCTCATACAGCCATGCACACAGACACTGTATGTACCATTACCTGGGCTGACTGAAGTCAGCAGGCAGGCATTTACGTGAACACAAATAAAATATAGAGTAAAAAAATTCCTTTATCAGACATTACTTCAGACAGAGGAATTGAAGCAAATTATGGTCCTTAGAAAAATATCAACATAATTGTTTCTTTTTGCTTGTTCTTTAAAATAAATATCAAATAATTAAAATACCATTAGTCTATGTAATAAATTGTAAGGGTTGCTGAAATAGCATAAATGAAACACTTTAACATTCAGATGATCCTCTATCAGTTATTACTATATGCAGTTCGTGACATATCTCTGCAGTATTCAAATATTTTGCACTGTTGGTAGTTTAGGCATCTTTAATGCTGAATTTGGATTGTAGGCTACTTTGTAAAATGTCCTGGTCAATGTAAAACATCAGCTGTCATGCATATTCACATAAACAATATTATTTAGGGATTTTATTTTCTGTCAGTGAATGTATCTTCTGCTTTGGTATCAAAACATTTTGCAGGCTAGCATACAATTGCACATTAATTGTAATATTTTAAATATTTGCCTATATTATGCTTTTAACGTAAATTTAATGTACAATGTAACTGCCTTTCAAAAGATTCTGTTTCTTCCTCAGTGGTAAACGCATCAAAAGACCCAACCAGTGTAAGCTTTGGTGGGTCTCAGAGGAAGTCTGGTTAACCCAACTAGCAAAAAAGCTTGGATGTTTTTTCCTGTCAAAAGCTAACTAGCAATCCAGAGGTGTTGGATTACATTTCCCTGTCTAAATTGTCAAAGTGCCATGCTGGCTAGGAATGGCAGAAATTGCAGTCCGCCATATTTGAAGAGTTCCAGGAAGGGAAAAGCTACCCTTACCTTATGGATGCTTTATCAAAAACTGTGACATATGCTTTGTTGCGGTATGTCATTGCTTGTCAACAGATTGCTTTGGTTTCTGTTGAATACCGATCTGTATACCACCTCATGACACTTTTTTAAATCTGCAGCCTCCGGCCTGCTTCAGAAGCAATTGATAATCTTCTGAAACAAGTAGATTCAATAAAGTCAAGATTGGCAGAACTGAATGAGAGGCTTAGGATCATAGAAAGAGCTCCGTTTGTTATCCGCTACAAGGCCAGAAGGAGTCAGAAGCTTACTAACCTCCAGCTGCAAAGACTACCAGAGAAGAGGACACACGCATGGAGGCAAGCTCAGAGGGATTAATTTGTTTTTTATGAAGGAAGAAGACTAGAAATTCCTGAGATTCTTAAGAAACCACACAATAAAAGCCTGGTTAAAAAGACATACAGTAGGTTTAATGCTAATTCACTGAAGATGCTTCTCCTCATGAGTGCTTTTTAAACATGTGACTTCTTGCTATTTGAAAAAATAATTCCTTCTTCTTCTTCAACTGTTGTTTTCAATCTCATTTCTAAATTCAGGGAAGCCCCATTTCTATAGAACACAAACAAACAAAAATTTCCAGTCTTCAGGCTGGTCCATGTAGCCCTTGAAGTCTCAAGAAGTCTCTTTTCCCACTGTGAGTTTCCAATACATGTAAGCTGTGCATTCAGATTTGAAAGTTGGATGTATCAGCATTTAATTCAATTTTGTACTTCAAAATTTTTGATTTGATCTTGATTTGCTTTGAGATTCAAGGTTAAAAAAACAATTCTAAAAATCAGCGTTCCTTAGAAAGAGAATAGACAATTGCTATGAGAAGCAAAAAAGGTCAGGAAAGTTTTGCAAGGAAATCAAATGGCTGTGAAACTGATCTGCTGAACCTTGGGGAAGAATGTTTGTGTGGGACTCTGTGGTTTTCTGGTTGAAGAAGTATACTTTTCTTTGTTGAATGTATGTCGGAGGAGGGAGCTTATAATTGTAGCTGATTCAAGAATCAGATGAGAGCAAGCAGATAGAGTCACATTCCTCAGCTAGCAGCTCATTCTTAATTAAGAACCTTGGAAAATGTAACTAGGACTTTTCAACCACAAGAAGCAATAGAACTAACAAAAATTACGGGGGGGGGGGTGGACTGCAAGGGAGAAGGGAACAAACAAATCAGTCTTAGCATTTGCTGGAATGATGAGTATTAAGATAATAGTGAAGTTTACCACCAGGTTTGACTATTTAACTGAGTATCATGCTAATTTCAGATTTGCAAATGTAGGCATCTCTCTGGCCAGAAGGTGTAAGTATGGGAAGCCTGCATTTCTTTTTTTAAGATTCATCAGAAATGGTGAAAATCACACAGATGTTGCACAGAGAGCTTCCCATGAAAGCCAGAAGAACACAGGAGGAGGAGGAGGATCTGAAAAGAAAAAGAAGGCACCATATTGGGAGCAATGAATATAAAGATACATGGCAATAAATAGTGAATGAACTAGAACAGTGGTGGCGAACCTATGGCACGGGTGCCAGAGGCGGCACTCAGAGCCCTCTCTGTGGGCACACGTGCCGTCGCCCCAGTCCTAGGCCTTCAGCTGGGTTTTATAAAACCTTTTTGCTTTAGGCCTCCACCACCATGTGCAAAAAAAAAAAAGTTCAATCAATCACTCAATTTCAATTTTTTGCAGGGAAAAAAAAGATCTTGCAAAGTTGGAATTGATTGATTGAACTTTTTAGTCCCACCCAGTCTGCCGTTATCACTGCAGCCATGCCCACCCAATGGGCCACACCCACCCGGCACCCCACAATGCATAAGTGGGTTTTGGGTTGCAGTTTGGGCACTCTGTCTCTAAAAGGTTCGCCATCACTGAACTAGAACAGTGATGGTGAACCTTCTAGAGACCGAGTGCCCAAACTGCAACCCAAAACTCACTTATGTATCGTCGGATGCCGGGTAGGCGTGGCCCATTGGGTGGGTGAGGCCCATTGGGTGGGCATGGCCCATTGGGTGGGCGTGGCTTTGGTGGTAACGGCAGACTGGGTGGAACTAAAAAGTTCAATCAATTCCAACTTTGTGAGATCTTTTTTTTTCTGCGAGAAGTTGAAATTGATTGATTGAACCTTTTTTTTTTTTGCACACAGCAGCAGAGGCCTAAAGCGAAAAGGTTTTATAAAACCCAGCTGAAGGCCTAGGACTTCGTGCGACGGCGTGCATACCCACAGAGAGGGCTCTACGTGCCACCTGTGGCACGCATGCCATAGGTTTGCCACCACGGAACTAGAAGATGGTCCATGTCACTACAGTGGACCAACTGAGTTGAATAGCCTCCTAAATCAAAATTATAAACAAATCTGACAGCAAACAGACAAACTCAGAACTATTTATGCATAATTCCCTCCATTTAGAGAATTTTATTTTGAAAGCCAGTTTCGTGTAGTGGTTAATACATCAGGCTAGAACCAGGGAGACTGAATTCTAATGCCACCTTAGGCACAAAGTCAGCTGAATGACTTTGGGCCAGTCACACATATTCAGTCTTAGGAAGGAGGCAATGGCAAACCATTCTGGAAAACCTTGCCAAAACTGCAGGGGCATCCATACTGTTTGTGGAAATTAAAGCAACTAAAAAGCTGAGATAGTCAGACACTTGCAAAGTAATGGGGTGCATATGTCAGACAAATGAAGATATAGATAAGATTTGGGGGAGGGTTGAGGATCATAAAAAAAACAAGAAAAAAAACTCCACAACAATCTTTCTCTCCAAATAAATCTTCCTAAACAAATTCTAGCTAGGAGGATATAAAGGTCAGAAGAAAGCTATAATAATAAGAGCAAGTCCTACCCTAACTATGCTCGGAAAAAGCAAGTCTATCAATTATCAATTTTAGAGAATTGTCACAAAAATCAATTCTCCCTTCTTTAAACTTTTGGCCAGATATGGAAGTGGTTATAGCACTATAGTAAATTCAGCCGAAACCAGAAGTGAAATAGAAGTGAAAATGTCTATCTAGCCAGCAAAGAAATTGAATGCATGGAGTAAAAATGGGCATCTTCAACATGCTTGAGTTATTTTAAGATTTGTGTGAATGATTAACACTTTATTGAATCAAGACACCCCACTATAGATCTGCTCTGACCTTTTTCCCCATGGCTCTTTCAGGAGCATGTGAATAAGTGTCTCCACCGGCTGCTGTTTGAAGAATTTGTTTTATAGTCAATCATCAGATACATAAAGCATATTTCAAACTTGAAAAGGAGTCTGCTCATTCTTTTCTCTGGAGATATCTTCAGCAGGGCATTTAAATTTACTTGATTCAGAATATAGATGTGAAGGAAACCAATCCATATGGAAACTCTTAAGTTTTGCACAGCTGCTTTAATTGTTGCTTGAGACTAATCATGAACTAGCCAAGTACTGATGAGCAGCTTCAAATAATTCAGGCAATCTTCTCTTTTCTACAAAAAATCACGTTTCTTAAAAATGTTTAACTTTTTACTTCAGAAATAAGTGTTCTGTATTGCCATACAAACAAACATTGTAGCTCTTTTGAATCCCTACAGGCAATATATTCCACACTATAAACCAGGGGTGTCAAACTTGCAACATCGTGTGACGTTTTGCTGGCAATGGGGTGGGCGCAGTTTCGGCATGACGCATCCAGCCCGTGGGCCGGCAGTTTGACACCCCTGCTATAAACCCTCTCCAAAATAGACAGTGATCCACATATATTTGATTCCAGATTTTTTTTTAAGCATGCCACTTCCATTCCTTTGTCCCTGATGAGCCTTCATTTAGTGCATAACTGTGAACGTTTGTTCCACCCACTTTTTATTCATCACAACCTGTTTTTCAGTGCACGGCAACTGTCATCCTGTTAACGAATTTACAAAAGAAGGACCTGTTAATTAAATACACCAATAGATACAAACATATAACAGAGCAGCAAAATGACCAAAAAGACCTGGAAAATTGTAACATAAATGCAAAATATGTGTCCCCCAAATTGATCAAATTTTATTTTAAAATTCTTTGTCTCTTCGTTGAAAAAAAAAAGAGGCTTTAGAAGAAAATCTTGGTATCAGATTTGTCTTAAGGTCCAGGTTTTAGTAGACTCAGTTAAATAAACAGTTAATGATTATAGCTACTTCCTTGAAACTTTATCCATTATAAAATATCATAAGTGACATGGAATAAGAAATGTAGGAAATCCAGCCCTTGGCATCTCCAGCTTCTATCCAGGCTGACACTCTGCCAAATCACAGCATAGACAAGTTTTCCTTAACCTGGTGCCCTTCAACTACATTTAAAGGGTCAGGATTAGCTGATGTACATTGTATTAAGTTACCTGGCAGAGAAACCACTGTTTTGGATCAAAGTGCTGTTTATATTCTTAAGGAGAAACAATAACAATAAAATCTGACCTGTTTAGCTGTTCTGTTCCAGAAAAGGAACAGAAGTGAAGGAATCATCTGGGAGCGTTTTAAGCAATATAAACTAATTATTTTATCTACTTCATGCAATAGAAGTGACAGAACAAAACAGTGGAGTTAAGCCGTCACAAAGAACATACAATTGGTAGCTACTCATCCTCCCTCTGTCGCGTGTTGCCATTTTCTAACTGCTCCTATTTCGCAAGCAACTTTTTTCAAAAATTGCTCCTATTCTACTTCATTCTGGAAACTTCTACTACTTATGGGAAAAGCTTCGGTCCCTTTAATTTCTACCCTTCGAACTGTTGGAGGCGGCGCGGGAGTAAAACTTTTCTTCTTCTTCTCTCAACAACGACAAAAAAATCCTGCCAAACTATCTTCTTCCTCTTTTGTCTGGCACAACCGCCCGGTCTCTGCAGGCACAGCGAAATGGGCGCCTGTGCTGTACGTGCTCTGGTC
Organism: Protobothrops mucrosquamatus; assembly: GCF_001527695.2. Taxonomy (NCBI): domain Eukaryota; kingdom Metazoa; phylum Chordata; class Lepidosauria; order Squamata; family Viperidae; genus Protobothrops; species Protobothrops mucrosquamatus. Next base: position 91,614 of record NW_015386916.1, on the reverse strand, counting down.
CACATCGGCTCACCCAACCTCTGCGGCTCGGTTCCTTTCGTTCTTCGCCCTTCCCTCGCCGGGCCCAGCAGTTGCTGAGCGCTGGGAGGGCGGAGCAGAGCGGCGCGGTGCTTTTGTCACTCTGCGCGAAGCCCAATCGGCCGGGAAGTGCTGCATCCGCCAGAGCCGTTCAGCATGTTTGGAATGATCAGAAATTCCCTTTTTGGCACCGCGGAGGTTTGGCCCTGCCGAGTTCTGAGCCAGGGGGAGAAGGTAGGAAAGAGGACGGGGTCTGCACAGGGCCACAGGAATCCTGTTGGTCCCTAGCCGACTGAACAAGGAAGTGGAGCCTCCCAGAGGGAGCGACGGGAAGAAATGGGCACCTGGGGGCTTCATTCATTCACATTGTCGTGTGGTGTGTAGTGCAAACCGAGCCAATTTTGGCTTAACCAAAAGCGATTAAGCAAGAGATAGCTTAACAGACTTCATACAATAACCGAGTGACTGCTAGAATGGGTAATATTTGCTATTGCTGCCCATTAAGGAGAAGTTGTTCTACTCTTTAATTCAGTCAAACACAATCTGATGTGATCCAGATGTTTTGAAAAGAGCTAATCACAGTCCCCAAAGGACCAACTCTTTAACAATTCAACAAGCCTGGGCAACAGGCCCCTTGTCACTCAGCAGGTCTGTTGCTTTACCACCAGCTTATCAGGAACTTAGGAGTGGAGGACTTGGCAGCACAAGGAAACAACAGCCAATGACTTAATAGCTGGCCATCAAAACCGCAATTAACTAGTAAAAGCCACACACAACCAGGCACCACATAAATACTATGCATAGACTAGCCCAATTCACACATTCTGGTAAAAGAGAAGTTCCCTGAGGATGGGCTCCAGCACAAGCCGAAAGCTTGGAAGACTGAACCTCTGGTCCCAGTGACTGACCCAGATTGGATCTTTTAACAGTTTGTGAAAAAAAGTGAAAATACTCTTCTCAGCTGAGGGAAACTATTCCATAAAGAGAGGCCAACTGAGTATGTTGGTTCCAACCTGTTTTCTGTCATACCACACAGGGCAGTGTGTCTGTGCTTTTAACATGCATCCTCAGCCCACTGATCTTGAGCTGTTAGATTCTATTTGGAGTAGGTAGTCCTGAAGAAAATCAGACCACAAGCTGCATAGGTTATAACCAGCAACCTCAATTGCATTTGAAAACAAAACAGCAATCGGTGCATACTGCTGTACTACTATAACAGTAGCCTTGAATTCTCTCTATTAGCACGTGACTAACTATATTCTGTAATTGAATTTTGGGACAGTCTTCAAAGGCAGATCCTTGTTGAGTGAGCTATAGTAGTCCAAATAGGATGTCACAAGTGACCATTGGCAGCAGCTCTAACTCCAAGAAAGACTGTTACATTCAAAACTGGGGAATGCTTTCCTACCTATGGCTTCCATCTGACCTTTAACAGGAGCTGAATGAGAACTCCAGGTAGGTTCTTTCAGGGAGAGCACCACTCCTGTAAAGCTCAAGTTGATACCATCTTGGAATCCATTGTTTCCTGAATCAACAACTCTTTTGTCTTCCCTTATGTGAGCCTTAATATGATTCTCGACCCTTATGGCCTCCAGACACAATTTCCAGCACATATTCCATTTGGCCCAGGTTGAGGATGCAAAATTATCTGTAGTTGCCATTTTTGGAAGTATTTTACATGACATAGCAAGCCACATATCTTAAATCCTTTGTAGCTCCCAGTTGTAGACTTGTGACTGCAACTCTTCCATCTATATAATGTGAACATTTTCTTTCTTGTATGTACTTAATTGCACACTGAGGAATAACACACTCACAGCCCAAACCTTGTACTGTGATATGGAAAACCAACAGCCTGGATGCTAGTCAAATCTTACATTTTCTTTCTATGAAAGGCATAGAAGGCAAATTACTAGCTATTTCACAACTGGTAGTGTTTTCTCCTACTCAGCGTGAATGTGTGTGTTCCAAATCTATCATGTAGTTGCCACATTTGTATCCCACCTTCCCCTAAGGAATTTAGAATAGTTTGTTTAGTGTCCAAATAAATGAGAATGAAATAGAACAGGAATTCTATGTGTATATTGAAAATCTACTCTAATTGCATGGAGTTGTGTGCCTACAACTCCGCTGATGACCCTAATGATAATTCTGGGCTTAAAATAGCTCTTTCCAGCCCTGCTTCTCCCAATGTTGTCCCAATGCCAACATGACCATGTTTCAGGAAGCAGGCTATATCAGCAGTCTTTTCATAGCCATCTTAAATATGTGCCTGTGTTTTGTTTTAAGGATTCATGGGGACAGGGCCAAAACTTTCACCCCTACTTAAGATTTAATACAATTTTTTTTCAGCCATGACACAGTTAAAATAATGGCCCTAAACTCAACTGCTGCTGAAAAACATTGTTGCAAAAGTCATGCAGGGAAAGCTTATAAGCTTCTAGGGCTGCATACAGGTTGCAGGTCCCTCATTGTTTTTCTTTTAAAATATATAATTGTATTGAACTTTTTAAACACAATACAATTAATATAAACTAAAATATAGGAAAAAAGGAGGAAAAAACAAAGAAAAATCTAAAATTATTTGATTTAAACTAATAATGATAAAATATCATAGAAACAAAGAAAACTGACTTCTACTGAGTTAATCTATTGATTTGTGTAACTCATTGTTATCCACTGGATTCATTCAGTGCACTAAGCTATGGTCTCTTTTAATGACTATGTTGATCAAATTAGAATGACCAGATTTATACTTCATTTAGGTCTTAAGCCATGGTTTAAAAGCACCCAAGCCTGACACATACGTTGTAAGCCATAAATAAATTGCATTATGGTTTATCATTTTAGGTAAAGTAATTTGTGATAAGTAGAGGTGCATCATGGTTTCATACAGGATTTTTTTTTATATAGTGTGAGCCTGGACATGCCAGGGAGGAAACTTGGTACCTCTGGAGTTGTGCCATAGCATGGGCCCTGCTGAGTCCCTTATCCACCTTTGGTGGATAACCCAGAAAAGGTGTCACAGCTGCCATCACCTCAGGTCTCAGAAAAATTCAGCTTCACCCTTACCACAGCTTTGCTTGAAAACTGGTTTTCTCTATGCTTCTCCTATAAACTGGCTCACTGAAATCATGTAGCTATTTCCATTCTCCATCTTGCTTATGTCTTTCAGATGTCTTCCTCCTCCTTGGTCTCCTCCAAAGAGTCCTTTCTCAACTCCATCTCTCTCTCTCTCTCCCCTCCCCCTTCATCCCAAGGCAAAGGTTTTTCAAGCAGAGGAGGAGAGGTGGAGTGGGTGTGGGGTTAACCTAGACACAATTTCCCTTCCACTTGGTATTGCCTGCCTGGTTGAATTGGGAGAAGGGAAGCTATGACTTGCCTAAATGAGTGTGGCATGCCCAGTCACCTGAAAGAGTTATTTTCCTGGCAAAGTATGTGCTCTACCATATCAGCAGCCTTTGCCGAGCTATGTGGAAGAGGACAGCAGAATGGTCTTGAGATTCTGAATGTAGCTTCAAGCACCTTATTTCACAAACAGTATCAGAATGAATAAAAAGGGCAATTGAAATAATAAACATTTTATAAAGGAGGTCTGTACACACATACACAAATAAGGAAACCCAATCAAACATGCAGCAATTGGGGCCATTCTTTTTCTGCATGACACCCTGCCAGCCATGGCCTTCTCTCAGATGCTCAGTTCTACATCTGTCCCATTTCTTATATATATTTTTTCCTCAATTAAATACATCGTGGCAAGTAAGCAAGTCTGTACCTCATTGGCTTGTAATGGAGACAGCAGTACTGCTGCAGATTTTCTTTTTAAACAGAAGATAGTTTTGTAAACTTCTGCACAATTGTATACATAGTTTCCAACACTTAGTACCTGAATTCAGTCTTAGAGTGATTGAGGCCAGTTCTGTAGTTCTTGGTGGATATTCTGTGGTGAAGAAGTAGTTTTTTTGTTTGCTTAATATTAGCATTTATTTATTGCATGTACTTTATATAATTCTTTAATTTGCTTACATGTAGTTGTATAAATATTTATACTGCAATTATTACAGCACTTTATGTCATCCATTGGACAGTTGGTGGCAAAAGCCTTGGACAGGAGATGGGAATCAGGCTAGAACAGAGTTCTTGGCTCATTATTGCCTCTCTGACAATAATTGTAGAGCAGACATGTCAAACACAAGGCCCGGGGGCCGGATGCGGCCCGCGAAGTGGTTTCATGTGGCCCGCGAAGCCATCCTGGAAACAGTGAGGGAACGGCCCCCTCTGCCTTGGCCCTGGCCCAGGCCAGCCAGGAGCCAATGTACAATTTTGTGGTGGCCATCTATGCTAAAACGCATTCAGTCTTAGCTCCATAAGGCCCCCCCCTGCATGGCCTGAGAGGAACAGTGAGGCTCCTCTAGTGGACCATGCCTCGGCACTTGCCCTGGTCCCACCCCCTTCTGCCAGAGACCCTCAGATCTGTCCCACCCCTGCGCAGGCCCCCACAGGCACCCTTGACGCGAACGGTGTAGAGCTGGCCACACCCACCCAGTAGGCAACACCCACTCCATCCACACCCACCCAGTAGGCTGCACCCACCCTGGCTACACCCACCCAGCCCCCAGAGGGCAACCGCAATGCTGATGCGGCCCTCAATGAAATTGAGTTTGACACCCCTGTTGTAGAGCATCACATGTAGAATGGTGTTATGGTTAGAATTGGGTTAAAGATTAAATGGGATTTATTTTTCAAAACTACACTTTGAATAGGAAACCTATGTGTAGATGATTCATTATCTATCTCAAAGAGCTTTCTAGTTCTCAAGAAAGTAGCCAACCTATATATTACTTCTTGCAATGAGCTGCTCTTTTTGTATGAATATGTATAGCAATTGCATCAATTGGTCTGCTTTTTTTTTAATCTCTTGGAATACTAGGATGATGTAGCCTATGAGGAAAGGACATACGAAGGTGGGATGTTTGCCAGTGTTGAACTCTCTGGAAAGCCCTTTGACGAGGCTTTACGTGAAGCAGTGCTGAAGCTTCTTAAATATGTTGGAGGAAGCAATAATCAAGGTGAGGTTCCCTTTTCATGGCTTTCTTTATACTCAGTTGCTTAGCAGTATATTTGCAACACTTAAAAGCCTATTTGTAGGTGAACATAATTTTGTTTCTCAATAAAGAAGAACCAATTATTCATTTACTATCAGGAGCTGGCATGGGGATGATGGCTCCAGTGTGTAGCACAGTCTTTCCTGCAGAGGACGGCTTATTGCAGCACAAAGTGAAAGTCCTGCTACGGATTCCAAGCCAGTTCCAGGACAACCCCCCTTCACCGAGTGATGAGAGCATCCAGGTTGAGAAAAGGGAAGAAATGGTTGTTTATTCTACGTAAGTTTCTTTAAACAAGTTTGACTGAAGGACTCGTAGATTTGTCCATGGCTGCAATTAACTTCCTTTAAATTGGTGCTTCCCAGATGTATTCAACCTGAAATCTTATCATCTTCTCTAACAAAGCTATTGACCTTGGCTATAGAGAGTATGAGGATTGAACAACTGGGGAGCACAAGATTTTCTAGAAATACTTTTGGATTTTATTATCTTTCTTAATTTTTAATATTCAGCAAACTATAATGATAGTTAACTGAGTTGTCTGAAGTGTTTATTTCATCAAGCAGTGGTACGAAGCATTTTTCTAATAGCACAACCCAAAATATAGTTTTAATTTCACAACAGCTGCCATATATTTCAAAAGACAGTATCTCTGTATCAAGGCATGATTCCTATAGATGCAAGGATCAAATGGGAAGTATAGCTACTCTATTGAAACATTAGCTTTTAAGTTAATTGGGGCATTTTTAAATTTAATTTTGCTAATATAATTATGTAAGATATTACATATGTTGACAATTCAACAAAATTAAGAGCCAGTATTACGTGTATGCATTAGATAAAACTGGATCTTGAACTTGGCTACTTCAGATTCTGTGGCACCATGAAGTGAAATGAAATAACTGTGAAACAACCCAAACAAAAGTCCTGAGAGTGGATAAGCTACCACTCTGAAAGCAAGGATTTCTCTGAATAAGTTAAAACAGTTGAATTAATTCTGCCTGCTACTTTTATTTAAGGAGAAGAGTTTTGGACTGAGACATACTTTACATGCATACCTACACATTACACTAATCCTTTGTGGGGTAAGGATTATTAAGAAAAATGCAGGAAATGAGAAAGCAATGATAAGCCAAAAAAAGCACCAAATAAAGAAAAAGAAGAAATACATTGAAACATCAAATTAACATTTAGCAATGGAGCACATTTCTTTCTGGATCCCTGTCCCAAATAATTGATATTAATTTTACTTTAATTTTACAATATTCACAATGTTTTATCTCATTTGTATAATGATGTCCTTACACAGTTAACATGAATCACAACTCTGGCCTATTTTTCTATTAAGTGGACATTTTGGACTAAGGCATATCCCCTCCCCTCAAAAAACCCTTTTAAATATGGTTTCACTGTATAACTAAATCTAGTCTACACCAAGCAACTTACTATATATCTATATAAGTTTCTATCTTCCTTGTTCCGCTACATTCTGATTAATGCTATGGATTTCTTTCTCTCTCTCTTTTTTTTTTTTTGAACTTCTCACAGTTCTTTTTTTCAGAATCTCATCAACCCTATCCATCAACAGTATTCTTGGTGCGCCTCTCAATCCATTCACTCTTTGTTTGTGTATTTGTTTTGTGGTTTAATCCTTATTCATTCCATCTAATGATTATATCACTTACAAATACTTATTTTGTATTGATCATTCACAACCTACAAAATTCAACCTACATATATTTGGCACCCATTAATACCTAATCTTATCTCTTGTTGTTATAAAACATCCATTGCTTAAGTGCTCTATTTTTGCTTCAGTCAACTTGTTTGATTCTCCTGATACACCTAACTTCCATATAGCAAAGTGCCCAGAAGCATCTCTTATACACAACCATGTTTTGCTTCTTTCAAAAAATGTTCATTCCTTACAAAGGCTACTTACTACCCACTATTTTTCTATCAGAATTGTGCATTTTAACATTTTTCTGTCCACTTTTCCATCTTCAGTAAAAAATTTACTAAAGTACACAAAGTAATCTGCTTGTTCTAATTTATTTACTATTTATATATAACTTTTAATCATTCACTCTTTTTCCTGTCAAATATAAATACTGTCATCTCTGATACATTCATTTTCAGATTCCTCTCCCTGGAATTCATTCACACTTGATTTATGCTGATCACACGTGATTTTTTTATTGTTCTTTTTTCCCTCATAGGCAGTTTGGAGGCTACGCAAAAGAAGCAGACTATGTGAATTATGCAGCCAAGCTAACCTCTGCTTTAGGAAATGAGGCATCATTCTGCAAAGACTTCTATTTTTGCAATGGTTATGATCCTCCCATGAAACCTTATGGGCGGCGCAATGAAGTTTGGCTGTTGAAAAAGTGACCAAATAAAAAAGCTGTCCCAATTTCTTGAAGAAACGCTAGGAAAAAATCTACAAATGCCATGGAAAGCAATGAAAATGATAAAATGAAAACTAAGACAGCTTGTTTTTGAGATTCATTCAGCATTTCTTTTTCTTTTTAATGAGCATATATTCATAAAATCCTTTTGTATTTGACATTTATTTCATAAGGCATAAATTATATTTCTTGAGATGATTTTTCTCCTCCACAGAATAGGAAGAATAAAGTGCCTTCTACAAAGAACAATATCTTTAAACTGCACTAAGTGAGCCATAAGAAATAGTTTTTTATTGCACCCGAACAAATGAACAGACCAATTATTGAATTGTGGGAAGACCAAATATTAATTCAAATAAATCCAGGTTATCTCTTTTCTGTCAGTTCTTCTTAACCCAGATCTTAAAACACAGCCAGACTAAACTTTATTCCACTGATTTTTTTTCCTCCTTGGTTCATGTTATTACTATCAGTGATGGCAATATCTGTAACAAACCATATTGAAATAGTCACACAACTACATTCTTGCATCATGACATCTGATGACATCAATGTGCAAATATCCTCATTCATCCCATGAGATGCTCATGACAGATGTCTGTTAATAATAGCAATTGACTGGGAATTTCCAATCCTCCTAAACCAGTGCTCTTCAAACTTAAAATAGTCATTTTCTGTTCAATAGTTCACCTTGGTCTGTGCTAACCTGAATAGGACTTGCTACAATCCTGACAATAGTTACCATCTCCAAGTGTAGCAGTCTTGGGAAGGATGGGCACTGGATACTGTGGCAATGTATAGATGGCAAAGGAATAAAGTTCATCCTTTTAAAGTATTTATAAAGGAGGTATCTTCACTCTAAAGAAGGGAACATATTCTTGTTCCTGAGAGGCAACTTTTTAACATGATGCAGAGTGTAAGGATTTGTCCAGGCAATCATCAGGAGTCAACACTAAAAAAAATGTAACTATGTCTCTCCTACATTTGGAAAGGCAGAAATAAATGAACAGAAAATTGGAAATTATTTCTTCAGCGCTCCATTGAGCCCCCAAAACAGTGTTGTTGTTTTTACAAAAAAGATATACTGAATAAGTGGTGGGGTTTTTGACATCTGTCCAAAAGTCTCACATTAAATCATACCTGCAGATAGCACAACCAGTACCTGCATGGCACAACATGCAGAATAACTGCTCTCAACAAGGCAAATATTCCTATTTCCCAGCCAACACATTTATTTATGTGGTGATTTATAGCCTACTTTCTGATCCTCCTCTCAAAAAAAAGAAAAATTGAATACCATTGCCATCACAATAAAAAGCAATAAAGTATTTTATCAAAATAAAGCCACATCCAATTGAAAAGGGTCTGCCCCAAAATAAAATTCTTGACAACTGACCTAAAAAGGCAAATCACTCAAAGTATTGATAACTTGGCAGGGTAAGAAATGCCAAGTCAAAAAGTGTTTCTTGATGAAGCCCTCTAGTGCAGGGGTCCTCAACCTTGGCAACTTTAAGACTTGTGGACTTCAACTCACAGAATTCCTCAGCCAGCTGGCTGTGGAATTCACAGGAATTCTGTGAGTTGAAGTCTTAAAGTTGCCAAGGTTGAGGACCCCTACTCTAGTGTCTCCCAGATGATAAAGCGCAGGAGAGAAAACCAAAAAAGGCAGTTCCTGTGCTGCTGCCAGCACAGAAATTCAGGCAGGTTTTCAATGTGACCTGAATATGTCAGAAAATCTGATGTTTTCTGAATGAGTAGCAAATATTCTGTCATAGCTCTGATTCTTCCATGGGTTTGATAATTGCTTCCCATGCTAGGGTAATATAATTGAGCAGGTTACTGATGTCTCAAAACACTGCTGTAACTCTGTGGCCTTTGTCTTCATTACTTTATGGAGCATATCTAGATCAGCCTTCCTCAGCTTGGCAACCTTCTCCAGATATGGTGGAACTGTAGCTTCCCAGCACAACTGGAGAATGATGCCAGGTTTGGAAGGTTGATCACAAAAATAAAGATATTAGTGTTAATGTTTTATATAAAAAACTTCATCTTCTGCTACTTTTTTCATACATATCCTCTTCCTATTTTTGCCACATCATGTACAATCATTTCTGGTTTCTAATGCATATAATTATGTTGCATGTTTGATGCATCTTTAGTTTGTGCAATTTTTTAATGAAACCTTATATTTTAATAAAAATAACAAATTTAAAATATACTCTGAAGGTTTGGGGGAGTTATGTGTGTACTAAATATGACTGAAGATATTCATTTCTCTCCTAATGAATGAGGGATGGAGAATCTCAATATAAATCCTTCTTCTTCTTCTTGTGCCACATCCGTTATCGGACGTTGGCGATCATGTTGGCGATCCTGTTTTTATCAGCAGCCGCACGAAAAAGTGCTGCTGAGTTTTATCCAAACCAGTCCCTTAGATTTTGAAGCCATGATGTATATAAATCTCTCTTTCCTCAATTCCTATCATATGTTAAAGAATATGAAGACATGCTATGCCTCCACTGGCAAGAGTCTTCATCAGACAATGATGTTTTTTGAGGCTATCCAGACTCAGGTTCTCTGGGACAGTGACCAACAAGTAGTTCAGGTGTGGAGCCAATAGTCCAAATCTATCAAAAGCTGATCTTCCAGATTTGGGACAAGGCTTGATGCAGAGGTTGTGACCAAAGCAATACTAATGCTCAAGGAACACAAGTGAAAGCAGGTTCAGACCAACAGAAAAACACATCTAGTAGGTCACTTTCTATCCCTGGTCCTACATCAATGGCCATTGGACTACTTCTGGAATACCCGTGGAATATGGATGCATCTCTTTGCTTTATTCTTTAGTGGAATTCTAGGGACCAACACTCTTCTTAGTACGTTTCTGTCCATGATTCTTGGAATTGAAATCAAGAATGCATATTCTTAATGCCATTGCATCAGAACAACAGAATATCACACAGGTACATGAATTTTAAGCCATGAAGTACCCAGTGTCTTTTGCTAAGGCATGTCAGCATTGACATAATTATGCAATTACTTACCTAAATATGGATTTCAGAACTGCTATTAAGTATCCTTTTTAAAAAAAAGTTTTTACATTTCTAAGGGTGTAATTGTCTCCATCATAAGTATAAATTATTTGAAAAGATTAATAATTTAGCTGCCAAAAATTATTAAAAGAAACAAAATATGAGGTTATACAATCACTTGTTCTATTTAAAAGTATGCTTGTGGTTGACAGGCTTACTGCTGCATATTGCAGTGCTTATAATAGAAATAGGAGCAATATCCTAGATAGCAGATACATGGGTTTAGGGAAGCACAAAACATTTCACTCGAGCTCCAGGCTGGAAAAGCTAGATCATGCAAAAATAAAAAGATGACTCTTGGTACAAAGATGAGACAGTTTGTAATGTCTTCTAGTAAACATCAAAGTTGCTGTCTCATTACAATTATAAAGAGAAAGCTGGATGAAATAGATCTTTGATTTGCTAATTATCCAAGTAGTTCTGATTTATGGCACTGGATGCTTGATTCTTGCACACAGATTTGTATTGCACAACCTTGCTGAATTCTGGTGTACTTTCCATTTCTTGGGTGAGTGATACAGTGTAAGACTGAAATGCAGGATGCTTGTATATTACTGTATTTTTCAAAGATAGCATTAGAAAATTTAAGTACCTTAGCAGAAAAAATGGGTGAGTGCACCAAAAAGCAGAGTGGTCTCAACATCTGCTTGATTTTTTTCTTATGGTTGTTAACTTGCCTTAAACTTTTTGACATAAATAATCAGAGTAACTTGTCTTCCTGAAGTCGTGCTCATATTATTTAAATGCAAATTTCACTTATAACCTAAATTACAGTATGCAAATTAGCAGCAGTCCTCCAGTTGAAAGAATTTTTGGCTCATGGTTTGGGGCTTAATTTGTCCTCCTTTTTTTAAAAAAAATTAAAGTTTACCATTTAATTATATTTTTAAAAAGCAAAGTTTAGTAGCACTGTTCCAACAAGTTAATTAGCATTTACAATGGATTTTCCTTGCAAAAATATATTTCTGTTGTATCTGCTTTAAGTGGATCTTTCCATCTTTTGAATGAATTCTGTAGCCCAGAGAAGGGAAAATGTTTGGGTGCTAATATGACAAATGTAAATTGTATGTTATTTCATAATGATTATTTTAGAACTTGAAGTAATATTAAGAAAGATGTGTTAAGATGAGAGGAGACATAACTGTTGGGGAGCATTTCTGTGATTAACATGAATGTTTGCCACAATAACAGTTACAATTCTATATATAATTATATAATGAAACACACTTATACAACTATCATACTTTTTGAACCTATTGTGTTTTGTATAAATGAATCCCATATTTCATTATATTTATCCATACAAAGTCTATGTCTATAGGCAACCTGCTCATAAAAAGCAAATAAAATCAAGTCTTCAATCCATTGAGTAAATGGGGCCAAACATATATCTTTCCAATGTTACAATATCAGTCTTTTAGCTATAGTAAGGGCATGAAGAATCCATTTACATTCCCCAGTTGTTAAATTCCATGTACTAGGTATGTAATTCAAGAGATTGTTGTCCTCTGCAAATGTTAGCTTTTGTCATAGTCACATTTATATAAAGGTAAAGGTTTCTCCTGTTCAGTTGTGTACGACTCAAGGGGGTGGTGCTCATCTCCATTTCTTAGCCAAGGAAGCCAGCGCTGTCCAAAGACACTTCCGTGGCCAGCATGACTATACACCAAGGGGCACAGAATGCTGTTCCCTTCCCATTGAAGTGGTACCTATTTATCTACTTGCATTTGCATGCCTTCATACTGCAGGTTGGCAGGTGCAGCACCTGGATCTTAAATCCAGGCTATCAGCTTTCCTCCTGACAAGCTCAGCATCTTAAACCCTGAGCCATCACACTCCCTTTATATACATTTATATAGCCCTATGCTTTCTTGCAAAATATATAAGTATAGGATATTGCAATAACACATTTTAAGGAAGCATTATCCTTCTTACATCTCAAGCCAAATGTTGTCTTAGACCAGTGTTTCTCAACCTTGACAATTTTAAGGCATGTGGACTTCAACTCCCAGAATTCCACAACCAGCATTGCTGGCTGTGGAATTCTGGGAGTTGAAGTCCACATGCCTTAAAATTGTCAAGGTTGAGAAACACTGTCTTAGACAATCCTTTTCTATACAGGCATAATGGAGTCCAATACATTCTATTTTTATTGCTGTAATAATTGTAATTTGAGACCCGTTGACATTCCTGCAATAGAAGTTAAGACACACTCTCATTGCCTAGGCATTATAGGAACCTTTATTCTGCTCATCACTTAATTTTTGCATATCAAACAGGTACATTGATAACAAATATCTATAAAAATTAATGGTAGGGGGCTTTTTTAGTCTTAAAAGATTTAACTAGTTGTTCCAGTATCTCAGGTGTGCCAGAAGCTGTAAATGCTGCTGGTCCAAGCAATGTTTAGGGGATTGGAGGGTAAAACATATAAGCAACGGTTGCTGGGATTGAGTATGTCTAGTTTAATGAAGAGAAGGACTAGGGGTGACATGATAGCAGTGTTCCAATATCTCAGGGGCTGCCACAAAGAAGAGGGAGTCAAGCTATTCTCCAAAGTGCCTGAAGGCAGGACAAGAAGCAACGGGTGGAAACTAACCAAAGAGAGAAGCAACCTAGAACTAAGGAGAAACTTCCTGACAGAACAATTAACCAGTGGAACAACCTGCCTCCAGAAGCAGTGAATGTGCCAACACTGGAAGTTTTTAAGAAGAAACTGGACAGCCATTTGTCCGAAATGGTATAGGGTTTCCTGCCTGAGCAGAAGGTTGGACTAGATGACCTCCAAGGTCTCTTCCAACTTTATCATTATTATTATTATAGAAGCAACCTAGAACTAAGGAGAAATTTCCTGACAATTAGAACAATTAACAATTAATCAGTGGAACAACTCCAGAAGTTGTGAATGCTGCAACTCTGGAAATTTTTAAGAAGAGGTTGGACAAACATTTGTCTGAAATGGTATAGGGTTTACTGCTTGAGCAGGGAGTTGGACTAGAAGACCTTCAAGGTCCCTTCCAACTCTATTATTCTGTAATGTTACCAAGAAATATTGTTGCTGAAAATGTTGCCACTGAGTTACATCTCACAGATGATATAGTCTCTCTTAAAAATTCATCCTCAGTATCTATCAATTGAACCAATGCCAATATTCCTGTTTTCATCCAATTTTTCCATATTACAATTTTTCCCAATTTTTAATTTTTGATTTCCCCATAAAACCAATTTAGCATGAGAAAAAGGATCAAATCTGTTTTATTAAACATTACATTCCATAGCTGTCTTATATAATTGTTTTCAGAGATAGCTATTTTTTTTTAGTATATAGTTAAATTTTAATACTATCTATCCAACCAAAGGTGCTACATTCTAAAGTTGCCCAAATCAGAAAAATTAACATGCTAGCTTCCAGTATTGAATACTTGACAACAGATAGGCATGTACCTGTAGCAGACCCCACACTCCCTACAACTGCTGATATCATCTAGTTGGGTAGTGAAACATCTGCAAGCAAACAGCCAAGCTCAGAAAGCACCAAGGACTCTGCAATTCAGCCCTCAGCTGCACATATTCTCTTTATTGGTAGAAAGAAGATGGCGAATATGGCAAAAAAAACAAAAAAAACCCACCAAAGCTTATAAAGAAATGAATATGTCTTTGCCTTATAAAATTCTGTGAATGTAATACAGAATTGCACAATAAAAGTCATATTTGGAACCATCCAGGAAGCAGTAATAATATTTTATACAGTATGAGAAACATTTAAAATCTCTCAGCGATCTGTACTGGAATCTCTGCTGTTTTAGTTATTCATAAATGACTAAAGTTCAAGAAAGAACAATGAGACGGCCAATTTGTGGGCCAATTGTTAAGACTATTCAAATAAGGATTGAATACTCCAAAAATATCTTGATGAATAGGTGACGCAAGCACATTATTTGTGTGTGTGTGTGTGTTTGTGTGTGTGTATGAGAATAATGTTGTGAACAATTGAAATCAACCAGCTGGAAAACAATCCAGCTAGAAAATAACAGTTGCACTCATCCAGCTGAGAGAAAAAATGCACAAAAGAACAGTTATAATGATTAGAAAGGAGGTGGAACATTTATATGAGTAGGAAAAGCTAAGCAAAGACTTTCTATTACAGAGCAGAATAGGACAGAAATTTACAAATTATATGCATAGAGGATTTTTAAAAATGTACTTTTTTTCTCAACATTTTAGACATCAGAGTCATTACCCAAGTATATTTATTTTGAATAGATGGAGCAATAGAACCATCTGCTTTGGGGGTTATCAATTGAAATGGCTAAAAAGCATTGCCATATTAATATAACAGTACCCTGTTAGAAAACAGCAAGTAACAGTTGTTATGCTCATTATATACTCTGTGGACTTTTATCAGGAAAAGAATATTGAACTAAACTAGTCTTTCCAAACCAGTGAGCTATACAGGTAGTCCTTGACATACAACAGTTCATTTAGTGACTGTTCAAAGTTACAAAGGCACTGAAAATAGTGATATATGACTGTTTTTCACACATGGCCGTTACAGAATCCCCATGGTCACATCAGCAACATTCAGATGCTGGGCAACTGGTTCATATTTAGGACGTTTGCCATGTCCTGAGGTCATGTGATTGGCTTCTGCGACCTTCTAACAAGCAAAGTCAATGGAGAAGCCAGATTCACTTAACAACCGTGTTACTAACTTAACAATTGCAATGATTCACTTAATAACAGTGGCAAGAATAGTTGTAAAACAGGGCAAACTCATTTAACAAATGTTTTACTTAGCAACATAAATGTTGGGATCAATTGTGGTCGTAAGTCGAGAACCACCTGTAATTGAGTTGATATGTCAGTTCCCAGAATTGTCCTTCTAGAATGTCAATCCTGACATCAGGAAAATACCAGTTTAGAAGGGCTGAACCAAAAGATCCCTTGGGCTAGTCTAGCAGGATGCTTCCTACTTGACTAACTTCCTTTCCTGGAAAAATGAGATGATTAAGTCTAAATCTGCACAATCTTCTCTGCTAATTATCAACTAATTAGCAAAGAGCTTGTGATTGAAAGATGGTGATCTACTAGGGTTTACTTCTAAAACAAGCTCTTGGATTGGGCTAGAGAATTGATTTTTGTTCAGTTGTCGAATATTGTCTTAGACTTGTATCATCAATCAACTGGACTGATACTGGATAAAGGAAACATTTGAGAAGCAGAATTAAACACAACCAGAAAAGGGCTCCTTGCGTCTTCCAATCATCTCTGTGTTGTTCAGAGATGATTCTCCTCTGAATAGCTAGCCCAGCAATATACTCTTTTCATGTTACTTCACAGTCAAGGGCAACCAAATACATCCTAGGCTAGATCCTATTGCTTGCTTAGCAACTTGACTGTAGACAAAATCACAGCAATTTATCTCTTGCAATAGGATTATTAGTACAGCTGCTTATCCTTCAAAATAAGTATTTCAGATAGATCTGTCTAAAGCACACCAGTGTTAACAAGACTATAAATAACAAGAGATGTATAACTTCACATCCCTAATTTATTGCATTGGGAACACTGGAACAGCAATGCCCTTATTAGAAAAATACGTGAAACATGGCATATTTAGACACTCTATGTTTCCTGAATAGGCATGCTAGGAAAGGGGTGCCCACTAACTTTTTTTGTTAGTCCATCCATAAATACTCTACCTATTTCAAAATAAAATCTAATACAGGATCCAATCTGGGTCGGTCACCGGGACCAGAGGTTTAGTCTTCCGAGTTTTTGGACTCATGCTGGAGCCCATCCACAGAGAAGCTCCCCGAGGAACGAATCCGAAAGCTCGACTAAGACTAAAACTCTCTGAAGTCCTAATGACTAACCCAGGTTGGATCCTGCGACATGATCCTGGGACACGTCTATTCGCCTTCATTTGTGAAAATCTACTACATTTGTCTTGCTGAATTCTTGTTTTCTAATGCCTGTAGCCTCTTCTATTTGGAGAAAGGAGCTTATGTTAAATATCCACTTAATCTATAACTATTATTCAATTTTGTGTATACCAGTATTCAAGCATTATAATGTAGTCTATTAAACTGAAATATAGCATAATATTGTATTTTACACTGTAATACAGACTAGTGCAGTCTATTACAATGCAGTATAGTGTAATTAAATGTATTACACTGGGGAAATGTAATATATTTGATTTGATTCTATTTTAGTTCATTGCAGCCATTGTTCAGTCAACAAATACAAAAAACAAGATTTTTTTTTAAAAAGTATGTTTATTTGAAATTAATATTTTATTCTTATATGCTCAAAGAGTATCTGAATTTATTTGAATATTCTACTTAATGATTCAGAATACTCCTCTCCATATTACTAGTCTGAAAATCTGCTTTCTTCTTAGCTTGAATAGTGTATCAGAATGCAGTTCTCTGGAATATCCTCATTTAAAACAAAATGAACGTGTTTGCAAAGCTTACAAGACTGGGGTACCAAAAACACTTTGGCTGGAGGAGGACAAATTCCAGGAAACAGAACTAAAATCCAGTCTGAATGCAGAAAAAAGTGGCATTTTCAAATCTGTGACTTTTTTTTTTTCTGCAAGGCAGCCCCTGCTCATTCTACAGCTTTAAGTGAAGAAGTTTAAATCCTCTTAGCAGCAATCTTGGGAGATGCTTTCTAACCATTCTACAGTAGACATTTGAAATCTCTTCACCAGAATGTAATGTTATATAATAAAGGTATAAATAAATGTTCAGTAAAGCCTACAAAACTAGGTCAGTGCAGTTTCATAGAGAAAGAAAAGAAAATGTATCAAGCTTAGCTGGGAAAAGAATTGTGTGTAAGGCCATGAGGTATGCATACAATGTGCACTCTCATCTTTCACTTTGTACCAGATGAGATGGAAAAACTCAGGTGTTGGGGAGATGGGCTTGTATAAGAGCAAAGCAAAACAATTGGGGAGAATGTTAGAGTTCCTCTAGTTCGTGAGGACCCATTCTTCCTCTCCAACCCAATTCAGCTACTTGAACTATATCCATCTCTTCTCTGCTTAATATCAAGTCTCAAATCAAGTCTACTTTAAAGAGATGCTCAAAGTCTATCTGTTGCCATGATAACCACACATTGTGGTCTTGAAATATTTACTGTAATGTACAAGTGATAAATAAAATAGGGGAGGCAGGGTGTAGTTCTTTCAACACAAAAATTATCCACTTCCTTCTGGAAGATTCGCATTATCACTGAAGTGCTTTCTATGGAAGCCCTTCCTTATGACACAGCTGCCTACCCCCTTACAGAACCCAATAATCATCCAGTGGGCTTTCAGATCACTATAGAAACATGTCATCTTGATGCTCCGCCAATTTACCAGTGCTCCCTCTACAACAATTCAGCAATCTCTCCTGCAGCTTCTTTGCTGCACCACTCATGCAAGGGAGATGTGCAGGCAGCCGAACCCCTTTCCCTGCGAGCAGCCTGCAGGTAATTAGGGGGTGTGGCAATTTTATTCTTGCAAGGAAGGGTGAGAATACCTGCATCCTTTTTTCTCTACCCCCTCAGCTGCCACTTTAGCAAGAGAAGCAGGAGACAGACCCAATTTCTTATTTCCCCTATTTCTCTTGAAATGGACACCAGGAAAAGCAGGGGGAGAAAACTTGAGTTTTCTGCTGGATCAAGGAATAGCTCATTCCTATTTAACTTGGCTATGAGGAAGAGCCTTACAGTAAATGGCTACTGTGAAAGCTTGAGAAGGGAACAAGGAGAAATAAATGATTCCTGTTAGTAATCCTTTAAGAAACAGAAGTGAAGATGGATAGATGTGATTCTGCCATTGTGACCTACAATGCTTGAGGCATCTTTGCCTAAAAACATTATGCTGTATTATCTGTGACAAGTGCAAATGTGTAAAATTGATGGAAGAAAAAGGAATGAAAAAGCAAATGGCTACATTTCAGCTTATAAGGGAAGATGATTCATTAGAGCAAATAAAGGCAGCACTATTCTCATATAGAATACCATAAAAAGGTCCCTTCAGCTCTTATTTTTCTGATTAAAATTGTTCTTTTTTTAAAAAATAAATCAGAATCAGAATAGAGCTGGAAGTGACCTTTGAGGTCTTCTAAGCCAACCCCCTGCTCAAGCAGGAGACCCTATACCATTTCCGAAAAGTGACTGTCCAGTCTTTTCTTAAAAACCTCCAGTGATGAAGCATCCACAACTTCTGATGGCAAGCTGTTCCAGTAGTTAATTGTTCTCACTCACAGTTGCTTCTCTCCTTGATTAGTTTCCATCCATTGTTTCTTGTCCTGCCTTCTGGTGCTTTGGAAAATAAGTTGACTCCCTCCTCTTTGTGGCACCCTCTCATAGTGTTGACTATCATCTTTAAAGCGCTCCATGGCATCGGACCTGGCTACCTTCGAGACCGCCTCCTGCCACAGATTACCTCCCACCGACCTGTACGCTCCCACAGAGTGGGTCTCCTCAGGGTGCCGTCAGCCAGACAGTGCCGGCTGGCGACCCCAAGGGGGAGGGCCTTCTCTGTGGGAGCTCCCCACAGAGGGTGGGAGCTCCCACCCTCTGGAACGAACTGAGGGTGGGAGCTCCCACCCTCTGGAACGAACTGCCCCCAGAGATCAGGGTGATCCCTGATCTCCCTTCCTTCCGCCGCGCCCTCAAGACATGGTTGTTCCAGCTTGCGGGACTGGCCTAAGGGATTTTAAAGGGGTTTTAATCACTTTTAATCGGATCAGATTTAAATATTTCTTTTTAATTAATTTTAAATGTGTACTGTA
>NW_015386916.1:30372-72093 GCF_001527695.2 Protobothrops mucrosquamatus | reverse complement strand
ATTGGATGCAGTATTCCAGGTGCGGCCTTATTAAAGCTTTATAAAGTGGTACTAACATTTCATGTGATTTTGATTCTATGCCTCTGTTTATACAAGGATTGTATTAGCTGTTTTGGCTGCTGCTGCATGCTACTGGCTCATATTTAAGTGATTGTACACTAGGACTCCAAGATCCCTTTCACAGTTACTGTTTTTGAGCCAGGTTTCACCTAATTTGTACTCGTACCTTTGGTTTTTCCTGCCTACATGTAAAACCTTGTTTTCTCCACATTAAATTTCATTTTGTTGGATAGGGCCCATTGTTCAAGTCTGTAAAGATCTTCTGGAATCCTGAGCTTGTCTTCTGGAGTGTTGACTATTCCTGCCAGCTTAGTGTCATCTACAAATTTGATGAATTCCCCTTCTGTTCCAACATCTAAGTCATTTATGAAAATATTGAAGAGTACTGGGCCTAAAACAGAACCTTTTGGTACCCAACTACTAACTTCCCTCCATGTAGATGTAGTACCATTAAGGACAACTTGTTGAGTATGGTTTGTCAGACAGTTACAAATTCATCTGGTGGTAATACTGTCTCACCCACATTTTTCTAGCTTACCAAGAAGTAGGTTGTGGTCTATCTTGTTGAATGCCTTGCTGAAGTCTAAGTATCTATGTCCACAGCTTTTTACTGGTCTATTAATTTAGTCACTTTGTCAAAGAATGAAATAAGTTTGGTTTGGCATGATCTATTTTTTACAAACTCATGCTGGTTTTTAGTTATAACTTTATTTGTTTATTTGCAGATCTGTTTTTTTATTATCTTTTCCAGTATCTTCCCAGGTATTGATGTTAGGCTAATTGGTCTGTAGTTTCCTGGGTCTGCTTTTCTTTTCTTCCTTTTTTTAAGATGGGAACCACATCAGCTCTTTTCCAAATGAAAACAAATGCAGTTCTACAACTTATATTACGCATTTCTGAACTAAAATCTTTATTCATACATACACACCCATACATGTCTCCCCACCCAATTTAAAGTCAAATTGAGAAGAACTCAAATCTTTCATGGTATCTTATTCTGTGTGATAGCTGTGAAAGATTATAAGTCTTATCCACCTTTACAAGTTCTGACAAGAATTGGCCAGTCCCAACTTGGTTCTTAAGTGCTATCACCTGATTCACTTCATATGGAACCATCTCTGGCTCTGAGAACTGCTTCATGTTTTGAGATTTGTCTCAAAACAAATCTCCTTATTGAGTCTTTTTATGTCTCTTCATTTTGTCATTATTCCATTTGCCTCCTAAGTAGAAATTAACTGGAACAAAACCTTGTGCCTGAATTGCCTGTTTTGCATGCGTGCTATGTATTACATCTTTCATCATGCCTTTTTATATCTTCACACCAATAGATGACACAAAGTATATGAGATATATTGGAACTATATTACCATATAATCATTTCATTTTTAATGTGGGCCAGTGTGCTCACAGTAAAAAATGACAATAAAGGTTATCTTACCATCTTATCATTCTATAATACAGATAATATGGTGGCAACTGTTTAAGGGTAGGGGCCGGAGAAGGAAATTCTCCATCAGAAAGAAACTCATAGAAACACATTCTGTGGATGAGAGAAACAATGGTAGATGTAGCTTTTGAATTAAGCCCAGTGGGACTGAAGATTGAAACATAGAAATAAGAACTTTGATCAGAACTTGTGAACTTCAAGAATAAATGAGAGAATGAGAGCATAACTTACCTGGGGCCTATTAAATCACTTCGTGAAAAAAATTCAGAAAAATATTGTCTTATAAAATTCATGTCCAGTGTCTAGAAAGTGATGCTTGGAGTATGGAAAATAAAAGGAATTTTTATCACAAGAAAGCAATTTGGTTTATCTGTCGCTCCGAGGCTTCTCCTTTCCTCCTTTCTTGAAAATAAAGATGCTTGCCCTCCTCTTGTTAGCTGGTTCTTCACCCATTCTCCAGGATTTCTCAGATTGAGAAACAGAGCCAGTTTCAGGAAAAAAAAAAACATCATCATATTCCCTCTATACACGCAGTCTATCTGACATGAAGATCTGAATTTATTCTGAATCAGTCAGAATTTGCTGGTTATATTTCTACAACTCAAGGTGACATCTTGCTACTTCAAACAATTTTTCCCCATCTGCTTGGAAGAGCGTATATGTTCTTCCTAGAGAAAACAGCCAAAATAAGAGTTGTTTTGGCTTTGCTTCCTCTCCCCTCTTTGGTATCTTCAATAAGCAGCTTGTATGAAAGAAATCAGATAAGATAGCTAGATGACAAAAATAAAATTCAGAATGCTCTTGATTGATTAGAAAAGCAATCTGAAAGTAATATAATCCATGTAATATGGACAAATGCAGTTCACATAGGGAAAAGTCAAATAATTATATGTAAATAGGGGATACTTGGCTTAGCAACATACACATGAAAAATACTGAGCACATAATACATGAAAAATACTCAACACATGCTGAGTCAGTAGTGTGGCATGACAGGTAAAAATACAAATATCATTTTAAGCTGAATTAGGAGAACTAAAGTTTCCAAATTCCACTGAAAGATAGTTTGGTACAGGGCTAGACTATTGGACTACAACTGAAGAAATCCAGCTTTGAATTTAGTCCTGAAAAATCATTGGATGACTTTGACCTAGTTAACTTTCCCTCAGCCCAATGTCATAATGATGTTGTTGTGGGGATGAATGAAAAGAGTAAATGCAAGAGTGCTTTACCATTAGCCTCCTCCAATGCAGAATGAAACGATGCCTTTGCCATTGGCACTAAAGTGATCTCCTGCTTTCAGCATCTTTCAGTCGCCCCTTCAACTCTGAGAATTGAAAGGACATCTGCTTGGAAACGTGAAGTTATAATCAATTTTTTGATATAATTTCTTTTCTAACCTTTTTTTTTATTTAGGAGTGAGGGATAATTCCGGAGTCTTCAGTGAGCTTTGAATTCAAATGATGCTTCCTTATTCCTCAGACAAAGATAAGTTCAGAATATCAGCAAAATATGACAGCAAGCTAGGAAGCTCCATAGGTAGTCCTTGAATTATAACCATTCATTTATGACAGCATTGAAAAACGTGACTTATCACCTGATCCTTATACTTACAATCTTTGTAAGTGTACAATCATGGTTACATGATTGTAATCTGGGTGCTTGGCAACCAGTTCACATTTTTAAAAGTTGCAGTGTCCCAGGGTCATGTGATCACCATTTCTGACCCTTCCAGATGGCTTCCAAGAAGCAAACTGAATGAAGGAAGCTGGCTGGGAAGGTTGCAAGTCATGATCACATGATGTCTTGCTTAATCACCACAATGATTCACTTAAGCATCATGGGAAAAATGGTTGTAAAGTTGGGTTTGGTCATATGATGCCTTCCTTAACAACCACACTGTTTAATGAGGAATTTTCTGGTCCCGATTGTGGTTGTACATAGAGGATTACCAGTAGTAAGAAATTTTTCAATATGACTAAAATTTGGAAGAAGGGGGTTGAAAAATTGTTGCTATTCTTTTTTTTGTCAGTTTTATCTCTTTGATCTCTGCATGTGGCATTCAGTTTTGCTGTACCTTAAATTAATGTAGCATTTTTAAAATGAGAATTTATTAATATCTTCCAAACATTTTCCACTTTTTTCCTATGATATTATTCTGGATTTTCATCACCAAGTTGTGCAATTCTGATTCCAGATTTATCTGTTTGTTTCTATAAACTGAGTAACAATGCATGTGTCCTTAATTCTATCCTTTCATTTATGGTAGGCCCAAATATAGAAAGACTCCTAGAAAGACTTCCCCCCCCCACTACCATAGCCCCCCCCCCACTACCATAGCCAGTTTTTCTCCTTTATCCTCTTTAAGAACCTATATTTTAGAGGTAGTGGGGCAACTGAGGGCGCCCTAACCCTAACCCTATGTTCTTGAACCTTTCTACAACTCCGTCGTATCATATTACAAGCATATGGAAACATCTTTTGTTCTGCATGTCCCCAGGATGTTGACTTCATCTCTTCACCAACCTATAAATGGCAAATTGTTAAGTACATCGTTAAGTACAGTGTTAAAACAGAATTCCCTCCTTCTCTTGTTCTGATATTGTTCAAGAGCAGACTCAATATGAGTGCGTATAATATGTTCAGCTTTCCATCCACTATTAATATCAATGTTTTCCATAGAACAGGAATTCTCATAATCAAAATTTTAATTTAAAACTTAACATATATACGGTATTACTTATTTGGGTCTTATCTCCTTTTTCTTTTCTCTGAGGCCATTGCAAGGGATGAAATTACCTCAGAGACAAATTCCAGAGTTCTGCCACCTGAAGGTATCACCTAGTGCCCATTTTCAGAAGCAGTCTATTTCACTGTACGCATCATTGGAGCCCTATTAGTATTTTCCTTTTGCATTTTTGGTTATAACAATAGTATCATGAGCATAGCACAGGATATTGAAGTTTCTTCCTCCAGATTTATGAACCATGCTCATCTTCTTCTAGTCCACCTTCCCTTAATATAGTATATTCAGTATAAATTTTATTTATTTATTTATTTATTATTACATTTATACCCCGCCCTTCTCCTAGTGGACTCAGGGCGGCTTACAGCCAATTTAAAACAAAACAATCAATACAATATAAAATTTAAAATGTAATTAAAAAGAAATATTAATATGGGCCTTTCTTCCTTTTTTTAAAAAAGTTATTTAAAACCAAATTTAAAATACCCCTTAGGCCAGTCCCGCCAGCTGAAATAGCCATGTCTTGAGTTCTAAAATCACCAAGTCATATTTTATTAATTATTTGTAGTCATATGAATAAACAGTGAGTGTTCATATATTTGAATCCTTATGGCATTTCACAATTTGTACTTAAATTACAAACATTTTCACAATATTTCCAGTCAAAACAACTTCATTATCTCTTGAAAACTTTTGTACAACACAGTTTGTGGAAGACCTAATGATACTGCAGAATATATACCAGAAGTAGAATGCGCTTTTCTACATTTCTAGAACATTTAATTGATCTAAATAAATATATTAACTAGTACCAAAAAATATCAAGACATTTGCCATAGAAGCTTAGGGCTTGAAAATAAGAAAACAAAACTGAAAATGGAGATTTTCTGATTGCTATTTGAGTTGTTCAAACAATAATAAATGAGTTTATAGTATTTATGTACTCATGATTAAGTGCCTTCCTATCAGTGTGACACTTAGCAATCACATATTTTCCACGAACCTACTTTTGAAACATCAAAACATGTAATTTTTTTAACAATTCTTGTTAAAAATTTGCAATCAACATATAATTATCTTGTCAATTGTTCTATATTTAAAGTAATAATATAGAAATTGAGCTCATATTTATTTCAATCAAAATACTTTAATAATTGTTCCATGCTCACATGCTATTTCAAATATAAAGCTTTTCAAGCAAGCTAGCATGTATCCAGGTGGCAAAAATTGATATCATCCAGTCCCTTATACTTTGCACTGCCAGAATTCAACACTATTAGCTTGCTGTTTTGCATTTCCCTGGTAGAAGAATAAAGTCTAATCCCCAAGGCTGCCAACCTTTCCAAAGAGTCAAACATTTTCACCCCCTACCATTATGTCACTGAACGCAACTCTTGTGGACCAAGAGCATGTGAAAAACGTGTTCCATTTCTAAGTCAGAACTCTTATGTGATGTTCTTTACTGCATTTCACTATAAACTACTGGGCTATATCAGGATACCAGCTACTTGCAAATTGGAAAGAGAAAGTTACAGACCTATGGATCATGTATGGATCATCATCCTTTAATATAAAGGATGTTTGTGGTGACTGGAATGAAAAAGAAAAAATGGGGAGGGAAAGGATGAGAGTGACTTATATACTCTCAGAATCCAGTCAGAACAATTGTTAAGGCAATTCCAAAGAGGGTTGTGATGCAAGTTCGCCATCAAGTGGCCACCTGCTAACCTGCAAAGGAAGTAATGGCACACACAAACCTTTTGCTACCATCTTTTTGCACCCCTCAGGAATTTATTTATTTATTCAGATATCACCTATTCAATTATCAGGAGGTGGCAGGTTTAATAGGAGCCACCTGTTTTCATATAGAAACACTTATTGAGGGACTAAAAACATGCATGAGGGCAATGATAGCTCTTTCGGAGCCAGGTGTCATCAACTAAGAAATCAAATGAGCATTATCACTGCAGCACCTTGTGGAAGCAGATGAAAATGATTAGATTAATATTTGACATGAATTTGAATTTAACAAATTCAGAACCAAACCAAAATGCAAACTTGGTGCGGCATAAAGAATGAAATGCAATTTAAAGCTCACAGTAGAAGTGCTACCTGATTCGTTGCTCTTTTGAAGTGGCAATTATTTTTTAATTTATGAAAGTAAGGAATGTAGTTCTTTTGCGGCAATTTCCCACTAATCTTTGCATCACTCTAGTCCTCACAGATCTCAGAACATCTTTTGGGTTTTACAGCCAAGTCACTTTATTTTGGATGTGACTTTGGTTTATCTGAAACCACAACTAATATCATTTTTTGTATCCTTGCTGTTTTGCATGGAGTGTTGTGGAAAAAATGCCTGTTTGCAAAATTGCCATTTATTTCACTTTTCTAACTCACAGCATACAGATTCAGCATTCCTCTGTTTCAACAGAAAACTTTGAAGGATTTCCATTTTCTTTTCCTTTTCTTTTTTATACGTACTTTACTTCAAAGGATTTTTTTTCTTTTCCTACTTTCCTCCCTGACAAATGCAACAATTGCATGTACTGAAAAATGTGACACCCATAGAATGGGGACGAACCATTTATGGTACACTTTTGAATGGAGTAGAACACGGGTCTTCAAACTTGGCCCTCTTATGACTTGTGGACTTCAACTCCCAGAATTCCTCAGCCAGCGTGCCTAATAGGCAATTGACTAGCTTGTGTCCTCTTGAATCCTTCTATTTTGGGGTCAAAAGAAGTTACACTGCTTTGAAAATGATGTGGAATTGGATAGTAACACTGATTTCCAGGATCTCAAATGGAAATCTTACCCGTTGCTTCTGTGTGTGAATTCTTGGCTGAAACTGCTAGAGAATGGCACCAGAGTAATAGAGATAATCTGGGGCCTTGAATGTCTGCTCAGAGCCACCCAGACGCTGAGCAAGGGCAGTAGTTGACAGCAGCAGTAAAGAGGTTCAGACTCAATTCTGGACTGACGTAAATTTACTGAGAAATGGGGCTGATGCTGGTCACACAGTGCCTTTTTTATTATTATTTTAAGTTATATCAAAGACGCCCATTTTGTGTGTGTGTTCATTCTACAACAAGCTCATGCTTGTTCTCTAGCAATGTAGCAATGACTTCCCAACAAAGTACCGGCCCTCAAAGTTATGAAATCCAGGCCATAGAATTACTTTTGACTTCCCAGATCTGCAGGAAGGGTGGAGACAACAAATGTCCTGCCTCACTTGTAATACTCCAGTGTTATTCCACCTACTTTTTTTAACACTTTTATAATGTGTAGCTTTCCATTTTTTATTTAATGCAGGGATCTAAGGGTAGCAATTCTGCTGCTTGGAATGCAGCTTGGATATACCAGGTACTGTTTTTACATATACAAATGGAACAGCCATGCAAGAGAGTTACATTACTTGCCTTCCTGGGTTCATTAATCAAGAATATGGGAAGAGATTCGGGTAGCTGTTGAAACCCTGGGAAACAGTTTGCAGCCATAAAAGACTGGTAGAAAAAGACCTCATTGTTGAGAAATGGGTCAGAAATAGAAAAATCAGCATTTTGGGAAAGCTCTAGATAATATAGGCAGCTCCAGATAATATATGTTCATTTTCTTTCTTTGTGTTTCTAAATGAAATGTTTTGATACTTAGGTTTCTTGTTATTTTATAATCTTTTAGATTTTAATTTCAGCATTTTAATTCTCGTATACCGTTTTACAATTTGATGTTGTACCATGCCCTGACCAGAGTCCCTCTTT
The DNA here is from genome assembly GCF_001527695.2 of Protobothrops mucrosquamatus. Classification (NCBI taxonomy): domain Eukaryota; kingdom Metazoa; phylum Chordata; class Lepidosauria; order Squamata; family Viperidae; genus Protobothrops; species Protobothrops mucrosquamatus. The sequence goes on along the minus strand of NW_015386916.1, from coordinate 64,082 downwards.
GAGGGAGCTGTGTGGTCCAGAAATATGAAATATAAATAAATATGCATATACATAGGCATACATATATATATAGAATCACCTTGTAGAGGAGATGAGAGCTGCCACAAAGAAGACCGGGTCAACCTATTTTCCAAAGCACCGAAAGGCAGGACAAGAAGCAATGGATGGAAACTTATCAAGCAGAGAAGCAACCTAGAACTAAGGAGAAATTTCCTAACAGTGAGAAGTTGTGAGTGCTCCAACGCTGGAAGTTTTTAAGAAGAGACTGGACAGCCATTTGTCTGGAATGTTATAGGGTCTCCTGCTTAAGCAAGGGGGTTAGACTAGAAGACCTCCAAGGTCCCTTCCAACTCTGTTATTCTGTTAATAAATAATACATTAAAAAGAAATGGTCACTTCAAAAGAATTTGTTTCCAGGACAGAAAAATATGACACATAAACCATATTTTTGCCTCCACTTCACATCGAACTGAAACTAATCAAAAATTTTGTGAGAGGGATGAACAAGGAAGGTAAAGGTTTTCATTACCTGAGACAGATGTTTCCAAAAATAACTGATTAAGGAAGGCAATGTCCACAGATCAAATACACCATCAGTGACAAGTGATTCAAAGATCTGTTAGTGGAGTCAGAGCAAATTGCTTGGAAAGATTCAAGGATGTCATTTAGAATTGTCTTGGCAATTACAGAGCACCAAGTTACATTCAGCTGGTTTACAAACTTCTTACAGCATATCAGACCATGACATCAACATATCACTGAAGATTCATTTTCTGCATTCACACTTGGACTTCTTTCCTTAAAATCTAGGTGCAGTCAATCACAAACATGGTGAAAAGCTCTAATAGGACATTTCCACAATGAAAAAACAGTATCAGGTCAACTGGAATCCATCAATGCTGGCTGATTAATATTGCAAACTGTAGTGAGACGCATCGGACACTGAGTACAAATAAAAATCAGCAACAAAACACCTTTAGCCCTTTTGAATTCATGTTGCATGTCAGAAACATTATACAATTAAATATAGTCATTAGAGGTTAATTTCATATTTCTCAAGATTCCTACATGATACTGTCATTTTGAAATTATTTTGTTTCAGTTTGAAGTATCATAATCATTAAAAGTTTTTCAGGAAGCAAAACTTTTGAAAAAAAATTGCTGTCCAGTGTTCACACAAAACTATTCATACAAAAGTGGTGTGCTGGTATATTAGTTAGAGCTCCAGACAGTTTCTTCTGAGAATTAATTTCAGCAAATGCCAAGGTGAGAATTATGATTAAATCCCATCAGAGACAGAACCTGCACAAGCCCATTATCAAAAATGTTTGAAGATTCCAGTTTAGATTATTTGATTTGCCCATTAATATTATGTAGCCAAACCCTATCAAATATTTTGGCTTGGCAGGGAAAATATTGTTCATTTGCTTTAAAATAAAAGTGATGAAAATATTTGTTGCATAATGCAATACTGCCTGTAATCACTATGGTAATGCAAAGAAACAACATACATTTGTTTTTATTACCATATAGCAATATGTTGATTTTAAAGGTAGGGGGGAAAGGGGGATTTTTTTCCAAGACCTGTGGAAGACCCCCACAAAATTGCAAAGATACAGAGAATGAATGAAAAGAGAGGCTGGGAAAGCCACATGGAAAACAAGGAAAGAGGAATCCTGGAAACTGAGAGCAAGTGGTGAAAACCAAATGCAAATTAAGAAGGAAGAGAAAATGGACTTGAATATTTATTTACTTACCCAGTTTTATTAGCTGCATCAATCCCCAAAGCAATTCACAGGGCATTTGTAACATGGTTTGCCTACAGATGATCATTTCAGGCATCTGGCTTAGCTAGTTAAATATGTTTACTCAGAAATAAGCCTTCTGATGTTTAAATGGGTATCACTTTGGGTACACACATTTACAAGTTTATTTTTACTGAATCAAAAACAATCTCAGTGCAACCAGTTTATAGAATGTTTGTTTGTAGATGACAGTGACTTGATGAAAGAAACCTCTGAACGTAATGCCGGAGAGTGATCTGCCTTTTTTCCTGCAGCCTTTAAAGAAAATGAATAGAATATCTTTACTGTCATTGTGTAACTTACAACGAAATTAAGTGCTGTCCACAGTTCACACTACACACAAGTAAAAAATACAAATAAGAACATACATTATATACACATTCTATTCACCATTGCACTGCCCCTAATATTGCACTTCAATGTTGCACTATACAGTGGTATTTAATATGGTTACAGTTCTGGGATAAAAACTATGTTTCAGCCTATTTGTCTTTGTTTTTCTTATCCTGTACCATCTGCCAGATGGTAATAGTTCAAAAAAAGAATGTCCTGGATGAGATGAGTCTTTAAGAATGTTTTGAGCTTTCCTAAGACAGCGGGAACTTTACAGTTCATCCAGGGGTGGGTGGGAGAAGAAGACAGCCAATAATCCTCTGGGCAATGGTAATAACCCTCTGGAGTGCTTTCCTATCTGTTACTGTGCAGTTGGCAAACCAAATGCAATAGATTAGAATGCTCTAATTGCAAACCAAATGCAATAGATTAGAATGCTCTCTATGGAGCAACGGTAGAAGGTCACCAGCAGTTTTTCATTCGGTTGTTGTTTCCTGAGAAGTCTCAAGAAATATAATCTCTGCTGGGCCTTCTTAACCATTACTATAACATGCTATAACCAATGCACCCTTTAAACTAGGGGACGGCAACCTTTCCATAGCCAGAAGCTGCATATCTCATAAGAGGTATGGGTGGTTGACTTTTTAATTATTTCTTTAATAAAAATAAGAATATATCTTCAGAAAATTGCACCATTGTTAGAGTTACAAGAAAGTGTCACGATGTATGTGCCATTCATTGATGTCTTCAGATCAGGGCTGACATCCAATATGTTTAGATCAGTGGTGGGATTCAAATATGTGAACAACCGGTTCTCTGTGTGGATGCCTCTTCCGGAAGTCCATTCTGGGCCTGGGCAACAAAAAATTAGCTACCGGTTCTGCCAAACTGGTGTGAACTGGCTGAATCCATCACTGGTTTAGATGGAGGCAAAACAGTCACTTCACACTCCTGGTTCGGTTTCGATACCTGCATGATGCAGGGGCCTTGACTTCAATGGCCTAGGGGTCTCCTGTGAGGACAGTGACTCTATGGCACTTAAGAACAAGGCATGTCAAACTAGCTTCGTATCCTTCCTCTTTTCCCTCTTTTTTTCTTTTTACAAATACTAACTAGTGGATTAGAGGAATATTATATCCACAGATATAATATTTTAATTTCAGCAAAGCTTTCAGCAACATCACCCAGATATTTTTCTTGGCAAGCTTGGCAAAAATTCAGGTCATGCAAAGTTGCTCCGTGGATGATAATCTTTAATAATATGTTCTACAATATGCTAATGGCCTTGTGATGAACTCTCTGTACATCATAAGTGAATAGAGTGCATCACAAGTGCACAGAGCTCGTCTGTTTGGTAAACTATAACACTTGAAAAGGAATTAACAAAAGGACCGGGTACAAACACATACAATATATATATTTATTATGTGTGTACCTATATTCAAGGTAATATAAGAACTATATAAATAAATATTACATAAGGCAGACAAAAGCATATAAGCAAACCCCCTCCGACTGCTTTCCCACAAAATACAGAATACCATATACTTGTGTTTCCCATTAATTTCAGTGGGGAAATGTAAACACTTGTCTGAATCTCCTATAAAAATCAAGCAATGTAAGAGATTTCGGTGTCACTACTTCAGCCAAGGTTTTTTTCCTTCTGTTTCTCTCTAAAATTTAAATCACTTTTAAGGTTCTTATTATTTGCTGTTCTTAGAGTATCTGATATACATTTTACTTATACATATCGGCAAAGGTTATATATAATAAGGCTTATTCTCAGGAATTGCATACTACAGGATTAATTGCTTCCATTGCAACCATTTCACCAGTTCTTACCATCTTGGCTTATCTACCTCATTGTTGCCAGCTTCCCCAGTCTACTACTTCCCAGATGTGTCATCTCCCTTCATCCCAGGCAATATACTGTAGGCTAAGAATGGTAGTGCAAATGAATAGTTCCCATTACTATACACTGTGGAAAGCTATAAATCAGACTTAAACCAAAGGCTATTCCCCTCTTATGACTGCCTTACCAGACCCCCTTTTTATAAATAGGTCATGAAATTGTATTTTAAACATCATGATGATCCTCCTCCTAATTTCAGTGCTTTAGAAAGCAAAATAAATAGGTAAATATAGTTAATTCAAAGACTAGTAATGGTCAGCAAGCTCTCTGCTTCTATGTTCAGCAACCCCTAGGACTGGGGAGAAATCTGTCTGCTGAGGAAAACTGAGTTCAGTCAAATAGTTGGGAGAAAGAAATCTTGATAGATCTCAGAGACATCATCATTTTCATGATGATGACCAGTTCATATGTGATCATTATAATATCTCCTGCTTGAGCAGGGGGTTGGACTAGAAGACCTCCAAGGTCCCTTCCAGCTCTATTCTAATTGATGGGAAGAACGTCCTTCCATGGCAGCTATGCTGCTTCCCAACTATCATGGTGAGAAATCTAAAACAGGGTCTAAATTCCCCATACATAGAGAATAATTTAGAACTCCTGTGAATAGGGAGTCAAAATTACACAGGGAACCAATAAACACAGAGGAAGAATCCTACTTCAAACCTCCCATCCCCACATGTGGATCAAGAGTGAAGGCCCAATTAATAAAGATTTGAGGGAGGGTAGTTATAATTGTGTGAGGAAAAGACATGTGAAAAAAAGAAAAAGAGGTTTATTACTGAATTCAGAGGTATAAAGTGCTAAGTGTGCTGAGCCAGAAGACATACAGAAGAAAACGAAAACTATCTTCCTTCATCCACTGCAATGTGAGCAGTGTCCCTGATTTTGCAAAACTGAAGCACTGCTATACCAACACTTCAGCGTTGCTTCTCTTTCTTCATTGTGATGCTATTTTTTGATATCTTTCCCTCCAGAATACCCTTGGTATGGACTGGGCCGTGTTTTAGGGCGGGGAATGGAGAACTCCTGTTGAGGCTCAAGGTTCTGAAAAAAGAAGAGAATTATAACTTTGAGATTATAAAGTAATAACATCTATCCCTAAAAGGCAGAGTCTTATTAGCTCACTCTTATGTTCCTAGAAGAGAGGATCCTGAATGACCTATGAAGAGTGAACCTTTCTCCTTCAAAGACAGAGAGGCAGTGTTTACTATCTCATTAAATATCAAGAAGGAAAGCCAGAGCTTAGATATTTAACCATGAACTGGTCAAATGTAGAATGCTTTATATTAGATGACTAGCTTATACAGCATATATCTAAACTAAAGAGAAACTAAATTCATAGCAGGTCCATGAACATCCTTAATGATTCTTCAGATATGCTAAGAAATGGCACTTATCATTTGCACAGTCAACCCTTTTCCACCAACCCCACTCCAATATGGGAATAGGGAAGGTCTCAGTGACTTTTTTTAAATTTGATTTTGGTTGCCTTCAATCACCTCCATAGTACCATTATTAGCTGGTACTTTGAAGACAACAACAAAAATGCTGAGCTTGATAAATTACTACAGAAAGATCTACAAAGTACGTATAAGTAGGATTGCCAGATCTAGGCATCTAACATCTGGATGACAAAAAAAATACAGTAACACTAAGCTATTGTCTGGTGTTACAATTTTTGTAACCTAGAGCTACCTGATAACACTAGATATAAAGAAAAGTCACTAGGAAACTACACTTTACCTCTGAATATATTCTGAAACTACACTTTACCTCTGAATATATTCTGAGGGCAATATTTGCTGTTATAAGCCTAATCAAATCACTTGTACTAGGGCCCAGAATCATTTTTATCAAGCATTTTATAAGCACTTTAAAGTATTTTACAAACCCTTTACTCTTTTCTGCTCAGGAAACTGTTCTTTTTATCTACATAAAAATATTATATCTGATTATCACATCAAAAGCAACTTATTAACTAATAGGTCTATATGAATATCACCTGTTTTCCCCAGATGTCTAACTTTCTAAACATGTTAAAATTTCCTCCCACAGCACTTGATTATTACCCTAATGAAAGAAATGTTTTTTTCATTTACCTTCAGTTGAAAATGAGTTGAATAAGGGACATATGAGCCAGTATTTTCTTCTGTAAGGATGAAAGAGATGCAAAAAGGGAAACAGGCAATGAGTCTTAGAATCAGTATACAGTAAATAAATAGATTTAGTTTGGTTCAAAATAACAATGTCTGGCATGAATACTTATGCCAGCTTTTCCCAACCTGCCATGCTTCACATGTCTACTGAATAAAATAAATAAACAAACAAACATAATTTATTGGGACTATGGTTTCAGAATTACCAGGAGGCTTCAGAATGACAGGCACAACTGAGCAATCAAGCAATCTCCCCTTTTCAACATCTACTGCACACATTACAGTGATATAAAAAGAGCCACTTCTGTCATTTTGAAGCCAGTGACCATTGCTATGGATGCTTAATTCCCAGTACATTTTAATTGTGCCATCTTAACACCTCTGGATGTCACTAGGTTGAAGAAGGTCATTTTGTATTACCTATTTTTGGAATCTATTCTTAAAGAGAGTTATAATGAATATATGACCACTTGGCAAAATGAGTCATATGCCATCTGCCAGGTCCTGAACCACCCCTTCCCCACCCCACAGTGCCATACCATCAACTTTACCCCAGTTCCAGGGCTTTCCAACTAATGTGGAAAATGTCCCTTTCACCCTCTTTTTTGCTGCAAATCAAATGGGGTGAGATGATGGTTGAGAGACATGTTGGAAGGTTTGAGTACAACTATGAAGATTTGATAGCAAAAAGGGTAAGACAAGCCCATGAGACGTTTGGAGGCAGGACTTGCATATAAATCTAAAATCTTCCTCATTTAGTCCAACTCTTGTTGCGTGTATGCAATTCATAAAGTATTCTTGTGTGTATTGAAATAAGGTGAATGAGTAATTCTTGCAAAGGATTCTTACAAAAAAGTCCTTGTTATTGATGCTTCTGAACAATTTTAGATATCGTAACTCTTCTTTAAACAAATGAAATATTTAGACAGTCACGATGTGTATCTGCCACAGATTTATCTTTTCATGCCAACAAAAGGTTCAACTAAAGCCTTTCAAACAGTTTAACAAATAATGTTTCAATTAAATTAATATTAATTCTGGTTACAAATTACTTTATCAGAGAATTTTTTAATAAAATTGCATATTTCAATTAATGAGTTGTTCAATTAAAACCTTAGCTGATTAATAAGCAGTTAGGTTTTAATTGATGAAATCTTGCATAAAATTTTAATGTGCTTTTCACTGTATATTAAAATAGCAAAAATGATATTTTCTTATGTTTTTCTAATACACGATAAGTGATTAGGCAATTTGTTGAATCAAGGTACATAAGGTTGCTTAATTTATTATTGTTTTTCTTCTTCGTCATCATCTTCATCTTCATCATCATCTCAAATTAATCCACTGCAGAATAAAGGCCTTGTTGTGTGTACATAAAGATTATTACTACATTCAGTAGTTGAAAACGCTTAATGATTTATTTACTGTATATGTTATTCATTAGTAATGTTAGCTTTTTGAATAGTATTATGAATCTTTTGCGTGAAGCATTTTCTTTCAGCTAGCATTTTCTTTTCTAGTTGTTGTCTTACCTTGTGTGTTGTCTTCCTGAGCATAACCTTGATTTTCTACTCCATAGGTTTTTTTCATGCCCTTTGGCTGGCAAGTATTATTCTCCTGAGGGTAGTCTCCAGGCTTCCGTGGAGCAGTGAGGACACAGAGTTCAGGTATTGCATACAGAAGCAGGAAAGCCCAGCCATTTACTATCAGAGTAACCCCAATGAGAGGATCATTCCATTCTGATGGTTCACCTAAACCACTGATGCCATGCATCAAGATAGCAATCCATGCCACCCAAATGCCTATGGAGACCAAGGCTGTGAGGATTAAGTAGACACCATGCCTCTTCCACCTCTTGTATGAGCCACAAAACACAAACATGGAAACTACGCAGAGGAGAAACATCAGGAAAAGTACATAGATGAGAATTAAAACAAAGTCTCTTCGGCTTTCCGAATCCATCTCATTGTGTAGTTTCTTCAAGGCTGTGATATTGACTACTACATACTGTATGGCTATAATTGCTTGTACAATAGTCAAACCAAAGACCATAATCAGCAACCCTAATGCTGAAAATGGACATCTTCCTCTCACCAACTTGACAAGGTCCAAGGCATGAGCCAGAAGGCAGGAAAAGCAGAGGGCAAAGAGGACCCCAAAAAGGAAGAAACGAGTGGGAGCAGTTTGCTTATTGAGCCTGATGATAAAAGCAAATGTGAGGCCAAAAATTCCTAGAGTGCCTAAGAGGAAGAGGAACTGGATTGGGATCAGGCTGCGTTTTGCATTGTCTTGGACTTTACGGATAAAACATAAAAGCACCAGAATGAGGGTGATTGTGGTAATTGCACCAGCTGCTGCCAGAGCTTCCAGAATAATCCCCCAATAAGCATTGGTATCGCAGAGGAAATAGTAGTCATTGTGTATGTTGCCACAGCCTTGGGGGGCTTCAGTAGTAGCCATGGCACTTCAGATGGCTTATCTTAAAAGAAAACCTGTGGAAAATAAGGCAAATCTGGAGTTATAAATATATGTTAAAAAAAGAACAAATTAGATAGACAGATTTTATTGTAAAATAAATCAAGTGATTTATAATGGGATGGAGATGGATCAGTTAAGCTAAGAATGAAACCATATGAAAGGCCCTTACTGCAATAAAAAGTCACATCATTTTATGAAGTCCATATTTTTCTACACAGGAGAAGAAATAGCAGGAAAACACTACAAGGATCTCTATAATTTAAGAACAACCCGATCCATCAAAGACCATGGGTTTGTTGGAAACGATAACCTCTTCTTTTCTGAAGGAGCAGCAGCAGCCCCTATAAACAAAGAGGGCAGCAACAGGGCAGAGACATCCAGGGCAGATGAATAACAAAAATGGCAGGCGTGTCTAAGTAATCAAAGCCCCACCCTTTTTTACATGCATGAGATGCATGCAAAACACATATATAAAATGGAACAGGGCTTTGAACACCGGGTTACACCTGCCACTTTAACCTAATTGACTCCATAAAACACAAAAGCCCCTGTGGGGAGGGCAAAAATATCAAAATGGCAGATACAATAGCATGTGACCTTTGGACAAAATGAGCGGGATTTCGATCACACAATCATAACTGACATCTTGATTTTTTTAAAACCCCATCTGAATTTCAGCAGCACTCTACTGACAAATGGAAATGTGATACCCACTGATTTCTGTAGCACAAGCCTAACAGATCTAAGAAAGCTAAAACTGATATCAATAACATAACTCAATCCCCTCTCACATACAAATCCTCTCCAAAATCACGGGCCAACTTTCTTATATTAATATATTGTCGGTCTACAAATTATGATTCTTTTTTAATCTCCATTTTATTAAAAAGGACTGTGGTTTGGTCCCTGCCTTATGTTGGTAGAATGCAAACAGGTTAACAGAAAAAAATCAGTGTCTATACTTTAAATTTGCTACCTCTCACACCCTCAAGATTTGAGATATAAAATCCTGATGGTCATTAGATGGCAACAGAGAATATTTATTTATTTGTTTGTTTGTTTGTTTGTTTGTTTATTGTGGTTGTATGTCACCTCTTTCAATGGCTGAAGGTGGTCTACAATGATACATTTAAAAAAAACAACAATAAAAATGTAAAATGCTTGAAATATTAAATCTTTAAATCTTGAATGGAGTCAGGGTGGGCAATCTGAAATCTTCCATAAAATTCACTCTTTATAAGTCCTAAAAGATTAAAGAAAGGGAGGAAGCCACCCAACCTCCAAGGGGAAGCTGTTGAGAGAGAGTAGGCTGCCACTAAGAATGCCTTTTTCTGGGTTCCCACCCCTAAACTTTCTAGGGGCAGAGACCTGCTCATCTTCTCCTTGCCAGATTGTCTAACATTCTACCTGGAGAAGATGATCCTAAAGATATCGAGCACACAGCTCATATAAAGTTTTGCTTGAAGAGGCTTTGATAAGTATAGGTGTCCCCAAATCACTGTTAGTCTGGACACCTCCTTACTTGAGACTGGTGCTACATAATACCTCACTGTGCTCCCAGACAGGACTTTTTTTCTTGTAGATCATTTTGTGAAATAAACATAAACAAAAGTACTGTGAAAGATCCAGGCTTCAATGAATACTACAAAATGATATGACTATAAAGAGTTCTCTATTAGAAAAGATCTTCTCCCCTTTCCTGTCTTCTCTTTATCCAAGCTACTCAGCAAAAAGTTTCTGAAAAATAGGATATTTTACCTTCCCAATAATTGTACAAAATGAAGATAAAATACAAAAGATTATAACTGGTTATATATCATCAATGGAAAACCTCACACTGAGCCTGAATGACTCCCTGCCTCTCCCTAGCACAATACTCTCTTCTATCCATTAATCCTTACAATAGTCTTAGATGGTTTTCAGAAGCTGAAATGTGGAAAGTTCTTAAAAACTTTGCTGAACCTGATATTACATCCTCTATTAAACCAAGCGTATCAGGTAAAGGAGGCAATATAACATAATGTCTTTGGTAAGCTTGAGAGAGATCCACCCTTATTGTTCCAGTTACTAGAATTAGTGTACTCTAGTACTCCCATAATTAAGCTTTGGCATGGACTTACCTTGACTGTGATCTGGTTCAGAGAAGAAGACAAGTTGTAGTCAACAGCAAAGAAATATGCCTGCACTGTCCACCTGAAAAATAATCTCCGCTCTTGCTGCTTTTCTGTCCTTGCATGGACAAGCAAAGAATTGCTCTCACGCTCTCCTGGGAAGCTTTAAAAGCAAATAGAGAAAACAGGGGGGATAAAGGAGTTGGGCACGCCTATTCCAGTTCCACTACTCCTGGTGCTGTTATAAATATAACATTCTAGTGCCAGGAGATGAAGTCAAATTTCTGACGTCAGCCGGATAGTCAGTCCGATGGGTGGGGAAGGAATCTTTGACTGGCTCACCTCTCAACAGATTCTACTGCCATTGATCCAGTCAGCCAATAATTTCTAGTGCTTGAGAAACCTAGAGGGTGTGGGACAAGGAGATCCCACAGCTTTTGTGTGTTATTTTTGTGCACAAAAATGACTGTGTGTAGTGGGTTCTTACTTTCTCCATTGTTCTGTGTGGTCTTGGAGCAGAAGTTGGTCATACCTGAATTTTTTTAGAAATTTCCTGGTCTTGTTTCATAAACAAGTATGGGATCAAAATTGGGTTCTTTCTTTTCTTCTTTGGATAGATTGCTTGTTTAGCCCTCCAGATCATCTAAAAGGAAATATACTGAGGATGTACTGTATGTCCACAGATATTACTATGCTCTGCATTGGAATATTTTATTTATGATGAAAATCAAGAGAACGATGTACAGTATCCTGTTGTACATTCTGTGACAATGTGGAAAGGGGATATGAGCCCCCAAGACAGCTGTGAAATTCATGTTTACTTATTGTGACAAAAGCAGTCTCCTTATGTGAAATTTGATCTTAGAATGCAGGTCTTTACATTTGTAATTCTAGGTTTTTGACACAAGCTCTGTCTGATTTGCAAAAGGCATCTTGTTATTGCTAGAGCATGTGTCTTTTCCCAATTCTAACTCAGAGTACAAAATAGAGGAGAACCAACAGTTTTGGCATGGAATGGTTATTGAATCTATGGGTTATTGGAAGGGGCAATTTAGCTAAATTTTGATCAGATAGTTTAGTTATAGATTTATAATAATTTTTACTAATCTGGGCACCTACTCAGGTATTCCAAAGAAAGATGCATGATCTAACTAAGCTGCTAAAAGAGTTGTTCTGAAAAGATTGGGAGCATTGACACAGTAATAATTGCTTTTATTTGTGTGTTAATGAACAGGAAAGTTTATTGTTGATATTGGTGCTAAAATGTCACTATGTTTTTCTTATCATTATTTTATTTTATTTTTGTCTTATTTGTAAGTATGAAAGCATTTTAACAGATGCATAACGCTTGTACTGGATCCTCACCAAAATATATTACTTCCAAATCAGCAGCAATAGAACAAGATAAATGTAGAATTCCTTTCCTGGTCTCTGTGGTCTCAAAGTGATTAAGGCTGTTTTCAATTTTTTTTAAAAAGGAAATCACTTGCTACACATTTAAGTGTATGTCAGTACTCTGCATATGCTAATTAGTGGGATGCAGGCAGCAATAGGTTGGGTTACAACAGGAGTCTTCAAACTTGGCCTTTTTATGACTTATGGATTTCAACTCCCAGAAGTCCTCAGCCAGTGTAGTCACTAGATTAGAGATCCTAGTTTGCATAGAATAGGATAAGCATGTTTGAGGTAACACTGGGTTTGGGTTGTAGTTGCAGTTCTGGCATAGTGGCCTACAAAATCCCAAACAACCTGACCATTATAGACTTTATTGGTACCAAGGAATGCTACACATGGCACAGATATGATCAAGGCAGAATAACAGAATAACAGAGTTGGAAGGGACCTTAGAGGTCTTCTAGTCCAGCTCTCTGCACAAGCAGGAGATGCTACAGTAGTCTAATAAAGCTAGTAATTTAAATAACTTAAGTAACTTAAGGCTAGTAATTTAATTTTATTTTCTCTACATTATTAAAGATGTTATGTGAAAGAGTGAATTGAACAAAACCATGATGGGTAGCAGAGTCAATATCTATGGCCCATATCTATCATAGCATATGGAAGGGCACAACTTGGAAAGTAAGAAGAATAAATCGTAAAGAGCAGTAATTAATGAAATCGATGAAAGAAAAACAGATAGGTTGGGAAATTAAAGAAAGGAGAAGCTTGTAACAGAACTGAATGAAAGTGGTCTGATTTTGCTGAGTACAGTTAATTAGTGCTCTTCCATATACTTAAATGTAACATAGGTTTAGTTATGAAAGAGATGTAATGCATGTCATAAAATATGAATTGGTGTCATCTAATTTGTTACATACATATCTGGAAATAGGGATTAATAGGCTGGTGATGGTTAAGAACCAGAGATGAGTCTGGGAAAAAATGACTGCACAGTGTTCCAAATGAACATGATCCATGGCACAAAGTTAGATGACATGAATGAATGAGTGGGGAAAAGATGAGATGGAACTTACTGATTGAATAAAACAATAAATAAAAAGGTGACTGATCTGTTTAGAAAAAGGTCTGCTTCTTTCAAATATGTAGCTTAAGTATGTCAATGTAGCCATGGTAAAAGAATCAATATAAATCTGAAAGCATGGTTGATGTGATATTTTATGATGAAAGATTGAGAGAATTAATGAAGGATAGTAAGTTGATGAGATGTTCTGAATGTGGAGCAGGGCATTTTTGGTAATGTTAAGAACCTTGGGGAGGAAATTGATATGGAAGGAAAGAAATAAAAGAAACTAGAATGAAAGTGGAATGCCCTTAGGAAGAGAAACTATGAGGTTGAATGAACAAGTATTAAAGGATAAATTGATTTTCCAGTAGAATGAATGGAAAGTGGATGCCAATGAGAAGGCTGAAAAAGGATGTATTGGGATAAAAGAGAAAATAATGCATATCAAAGAATGATTGCTGCAAAAAATGAACATAAGAGAAACATGTTATATAATATAAACTAGAGGCATGAACCTAATATTCCCCATTCTCTGCTGTAAATGATCCTGTACATACCTCCTTAGAAGTAAGGTCCTTGAATCCAGTGGAACTTTCAGATAAATATGAATTGCAGTAAAAATACACATTCTTGGTGGGAGGGAGAATATGCATGTAAATGAATATATTTGTGTGTGGGTGTGTATTCTTCCTTCATTTACCACTGCCTTTAATTCTCTTCCTCGTCTTCCTTGTGTTAATTCTCATTTTAAATGAATAAATATAGATAATTCATAGTTAGAAATTATACTATACTATATTTCAAACCATAGTATAAGTTGCAAGTGCAGCAGCTACCTTGGTGTAATCTTAATGAAGAACAAGGGAATAAGCCCCATGACACATAATGGGATATATACATAGGATTGTATTGTATTGTAAATGGAATTAATAAGTGTAGTTGGTAAGAGCTGGTCGACATAGTACCCCTTTCAGAACTAAAGACATAAAAATTAGTTCAGTTTCTTGGACTAGTTATAAAATGGAATGATGAAATTTTCTGAATTATCAAATTGAATAACTACTGTACTTGCCAAAACCAATACCTCTATGACTATTGGCTTAAATATTAAATGTGTACATATATAATTATATTTAAATGGGACATATTTCTATGATTGTTTTATTTTAGGCGTTAGATAAGACACCTGTGATATGTGCATAGATCTCTATGTTAATAAAGTCAGACAGGATGGCATGATGACAGAAATATTTTCAAAGGGCTGAAAGAATTGTGTTTATTTGCTTTGATTTTTGTTTTTTTAATTGAAATACATTTCCTATTTTGTTTCTGTTATTTCCTAAGGCAGCCAACTTGGATACCAAAAGTTCACTGGGCAATAAGGGGGCTTTAATTCTGCTGACCTAAACAATTAGCATGTAACTTATTTCAAGAAAAAGATTACATCTTATTTTACATTGTCCTTCTATTTGTCCAGACAGTCTACATTTTACTGTAGATACTGAATGGCAAAACATAATAATTTAAATGTAACACGCTAAAGAAAACCACATTTGAAAGAGTTTTTACATAGCCATTTTTTGTCATTCTGCTCTTGGGTTAGGAAAAAAGTATTGTTGTGTATATATATTTTTCTCCCACCCTCCCTCCCTCTCATTCATTTTCTTGCTCTGTTTTCTTTGTCCAAAGTTTGAAGATGATATCCCAGGAGTGGAAGGACTTGGAACAGGTAAATAATATAGGAAAATTGTGTTGTTAAATATTTTATTACTAGCTGTACCCGGCCACGTGTTGCTTTGGCTCAGTCTGGTAAAAGCGTGTGTTGCTTTTACGTCCAACAGTTGGCACTGTTCTTTTAAAAAAGCATGTTTTTACCTGTCACAGGTGTGACATCTATATAATATAGGTATATAAAAACACACGCGTATTTGAATGCAATGTTGTGTCAAAATTTCAAAGCAATCGGTGAAGAACTTTCGGAGATTTAAGATTTTGAACAAACGAACATTTACATTTTTATTTATATATAGATATAGAAAGAAAAATATAGCTTCAAGAAATGTAATCAAAGAGAAAAATTAACAGTTAGGTTTAAGAAAGTCCAGAGTGAGTTTGATGAAAATTTAAAAACATTCTGGAAATGGGTGAAGACAGCTAAATAAGGAATTTCCAGCACAACAAATGGAATTAAAAACAAAAGTGATTAAATTATTTGGATGAAACAAAGCTAAGAGAATATTGGGAGGAGTATTTTAGAGATCTGTATAGAAATGATAGTGATATTTGAAACAATAGAACTGAAATGAACGTCATAAATGATGGCACTCAAGAGAGGAAATGATAAAAAGGACATAAATGTGTGAATTTTGAAAACTGGTAAAGTTGGGAGAGTAGATGCTATAAGAAATGTAAAGAAAACCACATTTGAAAGAGTTTTTACATAGCCATTTTTTGTCATTCTGCTCTTGGGTTAGGAAGAGGGTGGTGCAGGAGGGAGACACCGGACACATCCATGAATGTACTGTTTAGCTTTATTTTCTTTGTTTGGTTGATATTGTGATAAAAGATTTATGTTTTTATGTTTTTTATTGAAAAATTAATAAAAATTTATTAAAAAAAAAAAAAGAAATGTGACAATACAATTGGCTTATCGAGTATCTGTGTGACTTAATGTGTGTGCAAAAACTGCCATCGGTGCAGACAATTGGAAGAATACTGTTATTATTCCTGTATACAAAGGGAAAGTAGCAAAAGTGAAAGCAAAATGAAAAGGGTCTTAGCACTGGTGATGTTACCTAGTTTGGGTAATGAAACATCTGCAAGAACACAATATAGCCCAGAGAGCATCAAGATCCCTCAAAGGGAGCTTAGCTTGTTAAATATTCCTAGGTAAGTATTTGCCAGAGTTTGGCTAAATAAAAGTGATCATGAGAAAAGTTTGGGGAGTAAATTGGAGCTTTTTGCTTGGCATGCAAACCTAATTTTAGTTCCTATGGGTAATAGGAAATGTGTAAATATGAAGGTGTGAATTTGTGAATTTGTATGCGTGTATGTAATAAAATGAATAGCTTTGAATCGTAGAATATTTTAGCTGACTATTAAGGCTGATTGGAAGTAAAGTCAGCATATTATCAAATGGAATGCTTAATAAATGATGCAAAGAGAGCTGGAATACAGTAGCCAGTCACCACTGCAAAAGAAGTGGAGATGCTCTGCATTACTTTGTTTACCAAAAGTGAATAGCATGATGAATATGTGCATACTTATGAGGTGTCTCAAATTATTGGACTGAATTCATTCACTTATTTACCAAGAATAGCAACTAATATAGTCCAGAATAATGACATGTCTTGAATATTTTACATCTGCAATGCTGTAAATTGAGAGGTGAGAATAAGAGAGAAAAGAGACTTTATTTGATGAATTTCCAAAGAAAATACAGCTCAGCCATCACAAAAGGGGGCCCCAGAAGGGCTCAAAACTTCTCTTCCTGAACAGAGGGAAGGAAACAGGCTGCAACTGCCAGTTGCAAACAGCTTGGTGGAGTATAAGTTGTGCAAAGTTAGTTTCAACCTATGTGGGGAGTGACTCTGTTCATCCCTCTGGAATGCATTCAACTAAAGTAAGGGTTTGGGGCCAATTGGCTGGAGACCAAATATGCCTCTTTCATTTCTGCTGCTAAGTTATTTATAAAGCATGCCTTAATGACATTAAAGAAACACCCTTTTTATTTCTTTTAGTAGGAATGTAGGGGAAGAAGAAAACCAAATTTAGATTTCAGCAAATTTTACAAAGACTTGTGTTCTCTAAGCAGCTAGACATATCATTTTTTCAAAGTGCCCTTCTTTCACCCTTCCTCTAGTTGACAGAAACTTGCAAATCTTTTGATAATCCCGTCACTGCTTCTTTAACACATGTTTACACTGAGGAACCACTCCTTTCAGCAAATAAACATCAAATGGATCATTAAATCTCAAGCTGAAGAATGGAGATATAAACTGAAGGCAAGGTCTTCATGCCCCCCCCCTCTGTTTTTAGAACATAGAATCATAGGGCTGGAAGGGACCCCAGAGGTCCTCTATTCCACGCCCCTGCTCAAGGCAGGAGACCTTATATCACCCCAGTCAAATGGATGTTCAGTCTATTTTCTGAAAACCTCCAGTAATGGAGCACCTACAACTCTGGGAAGTAGGTTATTCCATTGATTAATTGTTCTCTCTGTCAGAAAAAATCTCCTTACTTCTAGGTTGGATCTCTTTTTAACAAGCTTCCACCTGCTGCTTCTTGTCCTGCCCTGTGGTACTTTGCAGAACAAGTCCGTTCCCTCTTCTCTGTGACAACCCTTCAAGTACTGGAAGATAGTTACGTCTCCCCAAGTCTTCGATAATCTAGACATACCTCCCTCCGTCAACCATTCATCATACAATTTAGCCTCCAGACTTTTTATCGTCTTTGTTGCTCTTCTCTGCACACTTTAAGGTTCCTTTTCTTCCCTATAGTTTCCTCCAGTTAGTATAAAAGATTTTTTTTTAAAAAAAAAAACCAAAATCTGAAAAGTTAAGAGAAACTTCTTTTTCTACTGCTTATGGATTATTCTAGGATTCTTATTTCACCCTTTTCCTCAGTTCTTGAAGCCTATTACTCCCAATCCCACCATAATATAACCCCAGAATTTCCTGTAACTCATTATCTATTTTTCCACTTCCCTGTTCCTTCTTTTTCTATCCTCCTCTTCCCTCTCAGTTACTTCTGTTTCCTTTGCTCATATATTTTCATGACGTGTAACTAAGGTCCAAAGTACATTGGACCAGTTCATTTTACTTATGGGATGCTTTGAAAGATGAACAGCTATTCTAAGGAACACAACATAGCCGCCAACATTTTAAAAGACATCAGCAAATCAGTCCAGAGAGGATTTCACTCATCTTCCTCACTACTGTCATCAAGATGTCTTAATTATCATCATAATCTTATGTGTATATCTTTCATGGTGTCACGTTGGTCCACTTAAGATAGTCCTCAAACCATATATAGAAAGCTAAAAATGACTTTGGGGACAGAGAAAGTAATAAGTGAGCCATTAAAGGAAGTACCTTGGGAAAAGATTACTCAGTCCTAAGTGTAAATAACCCTGCCTTGATTTGATTGGTAAAAATAGAAGCTTTTAAGACCCTGTTATCTGTCTTGTTACAATAAAGAACATACCTAGACTCCCAGCCGTGCATGTTTCTTGACCTGAAGGGCTGACAGACCTCAATCTTGAAATCTTTGATTACTTTACTTGCAATTTCTTGAGATCATCTAGCAAATCTTAAGCGCATTTTCTTTTCATGTCCCAAAGAAGTGAAAATTTTCTTTACACATTCGGAGTGAGCAACAGATTAATCACACCAATTAACATTTATCGTATATTACAGGGGTTGCCTGCAGAAGGCCCCAGATTCAGTCTTCGTCTTCTTCAGGCAGGGCTAGATTTCCTTTGTACTTAACTTTTTTTTAATGAAGGAGGAATGAGCCAGAAAAATAATCTGGTTCTGCTATTGTACTGCTTGGCCAAGCAATCTGCTGACCAACAGGATAATACACGGGTGGGTACCCATCAACCACCCAGAAATAGCAAAGTTATACCTAGTCTCTGTATCTACACAAACAATTCTAAGAGAGTACAGGACAAAATATTTCTGTGGTGGACACATGTAGAGTTCTTTAATGATTTTGTTGGGGATTTGTTCCAGCAGAATGTCCAAGCTTCTGAAGTATTACATAGATGTTTCTTCTGCTCTGAGAAACATTAAAAAAGATAAACTTAACTGCTGCCCATCTCCAACTGAAAATACAATCAAATGCTTCATAATATCAGGTTAAGGTTAGAATTAGGGTTTGGTATTAAAACTTTTTATAAGAATAGGGGGAGGATGGTTAACATAAAATATATTTATGTAAATATACTTAATCCTTATATCACTTAATTATGACAAAAAACAACCCATAATTAATAGGAAAACAGTAAAATCTAAAGTTCTTTTTCTTTACTAACTTAAGATATACTTTAGATTTTTTTTCTTTCCTTTGAGTTTGGTTGATTTTTTTTTTAAAAATTAAATATTTAGAAAATAAGTATTCTACTAAAATAAAGATTTAATCAAAAGTAGTAGATTCAATTATGTTTTTCTTTATATGTGTCTGCTCCCTATATGGAAAGCACATATCACCTCCACTTGCCATTTTCCCCTTTCAAGACATTTCTCCTCTTTATTTACTACTTACAGATCACATCCAATGCTAGAGTCTGAAAGAGGAAGAGCAACCAAATACAACAGGTAAGCTACAGGAACAGGAACTTTTCTATTATTTGACATCACTACAGATAGGAACAGATATAGATACATGAGAAGTTGTCTTAAATCAAGTCAATTATTGGTCCATTAACTGAAAATTGTTATCAAGTGACACAATGCCAGGAAGAATGTTTTCTGTTTCTATTTGGAGATGCCAGGAATGAATGGCTTGCATGCTAGGTATGTATTTAAAACATGTTTTTTTTAATAGTGACCTCTAGTTCTCTCCTGTGCCCAGTTTGGCCCTGCAGTTAGCCAAGTACAATTTTATTGGTATCTCCTTTACAATAAAGTGGATGGTACAGTATTCACTTCTTCTATTATAAGATAATCTAAGAAGACGAATTCTGGAATAGATTACAGTCATATGAACATTTTGACAAATCCTCATCAAGATCAGTGATCTTTTTACTACCTATTGGGAAGCCAGAAAGAGATAAGTTTATTTGCTCTGCACTTATCTGTTGTAACCTCTGAACACTTTCGGAAAGACCAGTAGTTCCAACAGTTCTGAAACAAAAGCTTAATCAAAAGTAAAAATATGGGCTATATTCTCTCAGTGTTTCAATATTAATTAATCTACAGGTTTTTATTTTTTAAAAAAAATCAGGATTTTCCATATTTAATTTTGTCCATTCTAACTTTGTAAATATAGGAATATTTGTTGTCAGAAACTACAAGATTATGATATACTAGGGACTGATCCTTCAGGAAATCCTTCTCCATCTCAGTGTTTTTATGCCCCTAGTGATTACAAGCCTACACGGGTACTTAAATGGTTTATATTTACTCATAAAAATTAAAACACTAACAAAATTGGTCAGTAGAAGACCATGTAGAAGAGGGCACAATTAAGAAAAACTTTCCCATGGTAGGAACAGAAAGTCAGGGGAACCCATCACTGAGATAAGTGATGGGCTCCCTTTCACTGGGTATGTTTAAGAAGAGGCTGAACAGAGATCTGTTGGGAATGCTCTAATCTGGATTTTTGCACTGACTCTTCTAAACTTCACAAATCTGCTATTTTATGATTCTATGGTAAAATAAGGTACATTATTCAATATGCCTTTTGAGGAAACTAAATCAGTTACACATTATTGGAAGTCCAGCCAAGGCCCTAGCAGATTCTGAGAATTATTGTAAGCTACCACATAAGCCCTAAGATAATGGATTTAATTGGGCATAGGATACTCTATGTTGCTTTATCCTTGCTTTTATGTTATCATGCTTTAAAATTAAGTTAAAGGAAAAAGGAAGCGAAGCAGGTTTGTGAAAAAGGCAAAAGTTAGGATCTTTCTTTCTTCTTTCCTTGTATATAAAGGCTTTCAAGCACAAAGGCTGAACCATATAAAAGGATGGCCTTTGTATCAGGGTTTGTATCATATCCACTGGCTCCTTCGCTCACTGTCCACAGAGACAAGGCAATATACAGGTGCATTCCTCCCCTTGATAAAAAAAAACCAGAAACAAAAGTATAAGGGAACAAGCAATGTCTGCAGGGGAGAAATTAATAAATGTGTAACTGACAACTTACTGCAATGTGTCAAAGAATAGCATATTCACTGTCTCTGGCCAACTCAATACAAGTAACATGTTGGAAGGAGGTCAGAAATGAAGATAGGGCTGACTTCCTCTATGGCACTGATGGCGAACCTTTTAGAGACCGAGTGCCCAAACTGCAACCCAAAACCCACTTATGTATCGTTGGGTGCCAGGTGGGCGTGGTCCATTGGGTGGGCGTGGCCCATTGGGTGGGTGTGGCTGCCGTGGTAATGGCAGACTCGGTGGGACTAAAAAGTTCAATCAATCAATTCCAACTTTGTGAGATTTTTTTTCCCCGTGAGAAGTTGAAATTGATTGATTGAACATTTTGGGGGTTTTTTTGCACATGGCGCAGGCCTAAAGCGAAAAGGATTTATAAAACCCAGCTGAAGGCCTAGGACTTGGGTGATGGTGCTTGCCCACAGAGAGGGCTCTGTGTGCCACCTGTGGCATGCGTGCCATAGGTTCGCCACCACGGCTATATAGCAACACCTCATGCCTTCTGGGTTATCAAAACTGCATGTGAATGTGTCTGTGTGTGGTGTGGGGGGGAGGGGAAGCAGAGCAAAGTGTGTATCTACCCAGCATGGCTACAGTGCCGGTTGAATTGTATATTAAAGTGAAACATTTAATCAGGTTTTATTGGAACTGCTCACAATACTGTACAAATTATATCATAAAATAAAATAAATTCTCCATTTCCACCAGAACTTTCAGTAGGAGGATTTTAAATTTTTTGTTTTCTACAGAAAACCTCATTTTCTATCAGAATAATATTTTTCTATCACTTCACTATCCAGAAATCTTCTCCTATGGAATGTTAAAGTGCCTAACAAGATCCAAATGTCCCTATTCTAATTCTAATTCAGGATAGGCAACACATTGACCAGAAACTTATACAGCCCCCCCCCCAAAAAAAATCACTTTCTTTGTCTGTGAGAGCCCTTGGAAATCATCTAATAGATATTTGATGGCAAACCACCAAAGCTCAATATCATATCAATTTTGTAACAAAAGCAGATTAAAAGACATATAAAACTGTTAAGTGGACTTAACAAATCTAAAAAATATAATTAAAAACGCCTGTGGAAACAGCAATTGTTTATAATGGTCCTTGGCAGTTAGAAGAAAAAAATTAAGTTCATCTGTTCCAATTCTACAAATTCTTAGCCTATAAATGATCTGATTCGAAATTTCACCATAATTTAACAAGTCAGTCAGATTTTCCATGGTCAGCATATCAAGGCATGTAATTTCAAATTTGTGTTTGTGTGTATGTATGAGAGAGAGAGAGAGAGAGAGAGAGAGAGAGAGAGAGAGAGAGAGAGAGAGAGAGAGAGACTGTGTGTACTCAGAACCAAGTTTCAGTTGTAAGAAATCATTCTATTTTCTATATTGTTTCTATCCAATATTCTGACCATGAACTTATTCTCTAGTTGTGAAACCTAACACAACCAATCTGTTCTAACACTTATAGGAAGTATTAGCAGACTCAAAGAAAACCCAGTGTAGGATACAGAGAAGAATGCTGCTGGTTGGGAAGAAGAAAGAAAAACAAGGAAGAAGAGAAAATAAATACTTTGACAAAGGGCACAGGGACACCTCAAGTTGTAATATTTGGATTGGATGTTCTATTCCCTTCCTGGTATAGCTATTTTTACTGATACTTGATTTACCGATGCTGATATATTTGCCTTTCTGCGATTGCAGTGTTGAAGCTGAATTGTTCAGTGGTTCCAACTCTCTTTTTCTCTTCAAGGGATAAAAGTTAATTCAGCACCTAAAGGTTAGGGAAAGGAAATAATTTATCATCTGTGTGCCAACAATGGGATTTCTCAGTTTCCTGACAATTAGATCAGCCTCAAATTGCAGTAATTAACATCAGCTGGAGGGCTGTTGCACATTCATTAAAATTGATGAGAAATGACTGGCAGACAGTGATTTATGATCACTGTCAGAGATCTCTGATCTCTAATTGCTATGCTTCTTTTGACAAGTGGCTGAGCTAGAAACTATGAGTTCCTGAAGATGCATGACAGTGAACAGTTCAAAATGAAAGGCATATGAAGAGCTTAGGGAGGTAAAAAAGTGTCCTTTTTGGAGTTGCTAATCTAGTTTAAATCATTCATCAACCAAATCACCTCCCAGAAAATATTGTAAAACTGGTATTTTTCTTGATGTGCCAAATAATCCTAGTCAGCTTCTAATAGGAAAGTGGGAACCCAATTCAAAACATAAGTAATATCAGACAAGAGCCAAACTGGAATAGCAAAGACAGAACTTCATCTGCAATTTTCAGAAGACACACCTGAGCCTATTTTTGACATCATTCTTCCATAGCTGGTTGTCAAATTGCATGCCTGATCAGGATTTTCCTAAGGCATTTTGTTGCCTCCAGTCAAAGAACAATTTGTCTTTGGGCCAACCAAGCAACACTGTCACTTAAGTTCTTAGTGTCTGGAGGCCGCAAGAATCTGGCTACAGAGAAACAGGCTCAGGTTGAACCTAAGCAAAAAGTGGCTGTGAATCCAAGGAGCCTTCAGATCTGAGAATGTACCACCTTCAATTCTGAATGAGGTAATACTCTCCAGACAGAGCTATCAACGGCCTTCAAGACTCTGGTGGAGCAGTGGTTAGCATGCAGTATTGCAGGCAGACTCTGCCCACAGCCTAGAGTTCCATCCTGATGAGTCTCAAGGTTGACTCAGCTTTCCATTTTTCCGAGTTTAATAAAATGAGGACGCTGCAGTGGTTCCTAGTGGGTTTCTGGCTCACTTCAAGTTACTGATACTGTCACCCTTAAAGCTCTTCATGATAACATTATTTACAGGACCACCTGCTTCCAATTATTTCCATTCATTCCAAAGCGAGAGTGGGCTGAGCCTCTCTTGATGCCATGATTATTTCTGAGTCACTCCATGCATATTGTCTGTTTTAAAAGTGCTTTTTTGCTTATTTATGGTTACTTTTTTAAATTGATTGTTAGACACAGAGTTGTGTGTTGAGTAGAAGGCATTTAATTTCAAGAAGTCAATCAGTCAAAGATTTGACATATAAAAGCTAAGTGAATTGGCAGTTAAATCTTTCTCAAAAATTGTTTTCAAACAATGTCTTCTATGTCTGTCCAGAATATTAGTACGGGGCAGAGGGCAAGTTTCTTGGCAAATGGAGATTTCTTTCCAGCTTCTAACTAGTATTTCTCAAATTCCAGCATCTGTTGCCAAAGGGAGTCATTATGTTCAGCTTTGTGATGAGGAACCCTTACTAGTCTGTTCAGTGGATTGCATTAGGTGTATTAGATTGTAGGGGAAAAGAAACATTTATCACGGGTGGATGCTTAATAACTAATTAAAATATGCATATCCCATTTTTCCAGAATAGACAATGGTCAAGAGAAAGGTAGCAAAGTTCTTCCTTCAATCTGAACTAGATTGCATAATGAACTCATAACATGTAAGTCAAAGCAGCCTTTTTACATAGAAACTGTTCACATAGCAGTAGTATCACATACACAACAATGTATCTAATGACTAAGTACCTCAGTGTGGATTTATGCCACCACAATGTCAACAACCTACAACAGAAAATTTATCCAAGCTGCAGAATTAATCCATTGAGTAACTCTTTGCTACCAATCTATGGAGAAGATGCATAGAGACTTTTTAAACTTTCCAATTGCAGAGCATTTTCCAAAGATCAAAATCAACCTTGCAATTTGTTTTCCATCTCACTCTTCCCATCTTTCATCTGAACAAAAAACTAAATGTTTTTTAACTGGGTACAAATAATATGCAAAATAAAGAAGATCTTATTTGTGGCTTAGCAAGCTGTTTTTTAAACCATAGTTTGTGATTTTCTTTTATATGAATTCAGTCAGTTATGGATTCTGTAATAAATTAGGCAGAAACAAATAATCATTTAGCTCAGCAGTCAGCAAACTATGGTCTGAGGGCCAGATCTGGCCTGATACCTGTTTTTGTATAGCCTAAGAATGGATGGGCAGGCAGTCATAAAATCACTAAGTTCAGTCAGGACCTCTTGTGGATGGGGTTTACTCATTTCGGAAAATGGTTAAAATTGGTTTTAGGAGTAGCTGGAAGCAGCAGGGTAGAGAAACAGTTTTGGCTGCCATGCAGATTTATCTTAATAAGAGACACTTTCTCCTTTTATGAAATGGAGCCTATAGAAAAAAAAGCACCCACAGCAATCAGGGTCTTGTCAGATGTGAGCATCTTAACAAGTATATTGATGTAGTTGTATAAAGTTGTATAAAGATGACATAAATATCAAATATGGAGGCTAACAAATCATGCCCTTATAAGCTTGCACATGGCACAGTTTTCGGAATGGTTGTAATTGCACATTATAGCTATGATATCGAGTTTCATGGTCCCCACTATTCATAATTGAGACTGTGTGCTAAGATCACCATAGGGAGGATTATTTTAAGGTTTGTTTTATTAACAAATATTTGGAAACAATATAGCCCAGTGGAAAAAAACCATAAAAACAAACCAAGTTCAGGCTCCTTTAAATACATTTGGACACGCCGTGTGGTTTACATAGCCTTGTGCTATACAAAGAGCAGTTTGCAGAAGGAGTGTCATAACAGTAACCTGCAGCAAAGGCCCTGCAGATTTTTGCAGCATCTTCCAGTCAAGAGTGTCTGCGTATCAATCATACAGAGATCAATCATCTCTCTTATACATACACACAGATGCATATAGAGACAGAGATTAGAAATAGAGTTGTTGTTTTTCTCTCTCTCAGCTGTCACTAGTTAGAAAGAAATGCTTCAGACCATCTCCTCAAAAGTGCATATGACACCCTAGAACGGAAAATAGAAGCTACTTTTCTTGGTAATTTTCTAAGTTCTCTTCATTGTCCAGTTTCGTTGCTTTCTTACCTTTGAGGAACAGAGATGGGGACTTGCTTTAACCTCAAAACCAACTCTAAAATAATAACTGGTTGTCTGGATAAATAATAATGACACCAACACAACAGCAAATTCTATTATATAGCAGCTCACAAGCTAATAAATATGGCACAGGCTTGATTCGGTCTCTGTGGCCTTCTCAAGGCACCACCTCCTGGCAGGGCTTCAGGGATATTCTGCCAACACTCGAAACAGCATCAAGTGGAATGCAAGAACAATTTCAGAGAAACCAAGGAATCTTTATCAGAGCTCACATAGCTCTGTAGATAAAAAAAATACCCTAAAAATCTTGGCAAAGTGATGTAGTTTCTTCCCACTAAAGTTCTGCTATTAGGTTAAATGGCTCATGGGCAGTTTGCAATGAAATGGAATCTTAAGAGGGCCATATTTGGCATCTTCTGAAACTGAGCTTTAGAAAAACAGCCCTTTGTTCATACTTCCCTCCTTATCCCATTAATTTCTCTTTCTTAAGACAAGAGACTATCCACTCAGATAATCTTAGAAAGTGGGATCATAAGGATTTTCAGGACTTGTGAGCCAAAATTAAGCATGCCTATTGTGCCTCCAAACAGAATATTTGTGGAAATTGCCTTCTATTCACATACCGAATCATAATCAGATAAATTGGTCTGGTTATTTTTAAAATTTATCAAGCCCTGTTGAAATCACCAAAGCAAAACCATCTGGTTTGATCAAGTGGATTGCCTGCTACTACAATCAAATTGACAATCTGGAGTTAGGAACAAAGGCAGAAAAGAGCTGAAAATTAATTTGATTCCTTTTTTAAAAAAAATCATATCAGCAGGCCATGTACATTTGGCATTTAGCAAAACTCCAAAGTATAATTGTTTAATGGCAGGACAATAATCACAATCAGTACATTGAATTTTGAATCCCATCAAATCAATTTTAACTTTTGTCCTGCCTCTCCTTATTTTTTTTTAAGTGCAATCCTGGCACACCACTCACATGCCAAACACAGCTTTCAGTGCAGATAAACATTCACACCCCTCATTTATTGCATGATTGAGCCATGGAACTGAAAGAAGATGTATCATTCAAATCTGAGTCAGTTCAGGCATGAATTAAATCCTACACTGAGGAGAAAAAAGTCAAATCAAATATGTTTTATTTATTCATTTATTTCTACATCTAACTTTTTAACTGCTCATTTCCCTCAGAATTAATAAACTATTCCAGATTCGAGTTTCAGATGGTTCTTTATCATCAGGGAAACTTGGTTTGAAAGCAAATCTGGTGATTGGTGGGAGATCAACACCATTCTCTTTCTCTCTCTTCTCCTCTCCTGCTTTTATTAGTTTTACAAATAACTCAAGGTGGCAAACTTATCTAACACACTTTCCTTCTCTTATTTCCCCCACAACAATCCTATGAGGTGGGTTGGCCCAAGGTCATGGTTTTTATGGCTAAGACAGGACTTGAACTCACAGTCTTCCATTTTCTAACCTTGTGCCTTAACCACTTGACCAAACTGGGATGTGTATCTTCCATGTTACATTATAATTGTACAGGTGTACTTGGACAGCATATATTTAACACGTTTTTGTCCCACACATCAGAAAGAAGAATACAAATATCAGAAGGGAAAAAAGAAATAACCTTGAGAATTACATGCTAAAACTCAAGAAAAGAGGAATTGGAGGAACTTTTTAAAAAGAGAAAGGGCTTTAATCATATAACTATGCCATCATCTTGACTTTGTTTGACATACACAAATCCCACCTGGTTAAAACAGATAAAGGCAAGATGACTTTTGAAAAAGTACCGTACAAAAATGTTGCTAGGAGAAAAATTCCTTAAGAGTGAGCAGAGCCAATTATTTAGAAAGATTGTGGGCTTCATTCAGAGGACCTCCTCTTACAGAGGCTAGGCAGTTTGGACTCATTGGCCACAACACCTTTCCGCCACTATTATTCTATATTTTGATGTAAAGGGAAATGCAATGTACTGTCTTCTGAAGGACCTGATTGCCCAGTTTTGCCCCTGAAGAGCAAGTAAGTCAAAGGATGTTTAGATGTCAAAGAAAATTGTTTAGAGTAACTCCCTAATTCACAAGAAGTTGTCCCGTTCTGATATATTTCATTAAATTGTTCATTCAAGATACAAAGCATACCTACCAGGTCATTCAGGAAGCTGTTGCAGTGATACTCTAAGGAAATTAAAAATCACAGTAAATACTGGAAAAATGCTAAATCCTATCGCAATCAATGAGATTTTATCAGAGAATTATTTATCTGCTTGTCTGGAAGGGACTTCTTTCAGGTAATTGTAGCTAGGATGTCAATCATAAATTGGGTAATTCAGTCCCACTTTGATATTCAGTGATAGCCTAACTTGTCACTACTTTCATCTTCTTTCTCCTTCTCAATGAAGAACATAAAGCACTCTGCAACTTTTTTTGTGTGTGTTCTAAGCATATGTTAAAATGCTTTCAACACAAAGTGTTGTTTGAAAGTGCTTCAACTGAAAAAAAAGTTTAAAGTTAAATTTCAATATGCTCTCTAAAACTTTCCAAGTCATTTAGAAAGCAGCTGGTAGTTTTTTCTTTTTTTCTTCACCGAAGGCCATAGTTCCTGAGTAGAAATAAATTATTCCTCGGAATGCAGTATCTTTGTATCAATTTATAAACAATGGCTCAGTGATTAAGATGCTAGGCTGGAAAGTTGACATCCCAGGTTCATGACCTGAGCACCGCGCGAGAGGGTGAGCTTCTGTTACGTGTGTCTTGGCGTACAGTCATGCTGGCCACATGACCATGGAAATGTCTTTGGACAATAATGACTCCCTCAGCTAAGAAACGGACACAAACACCCCTCCCATAGAGTCATATATGACTGGACAGGGGAAACCTTTATCTATTGTGTATTGACATGTAGCTATTTCAGTATCAACTTCCTTTTTTCCTTCAACATGTTTGCTGGAATTCTCACAACAAAAATCTCCTATATGCAGATACTAATGTGAACCTTTTTGTACCCATATTAATTAGTCTGTCTAGAAGTTTTTTAAGACCCTTTAAACTTGTTGGCTGTCCTATGACTTGTTCATAGAGAAGTAATTTCTTAACACAGAAACTGGAAGCAGGAGAAAATAAATATTTTTAGCCAAAAAAATGCACATACTTTTAGCAGGTGGGGTCACTATTAAGAATGTGGGTGTAACATGTGGTTTAATATGTAGTTAGTTGCATGTCAAAATAGCCTAGGAGGACACATTTAAATATAAGACAAGGGGAAGGAAGGGGAGAAATAAATTCATTCAGCTGGTCAAAGTACACCGGTTATACAAAAAGGAATAGTTTTCTTCATGTATTGTTCTTGTCAAAATACAATTAAAACGATAATATTTTCAAAGCTCAAGTGACTCTTAAAATGCTCAGTCCTTCGGGTAGTTTTGCTATGGGAAACTTCATAGAAGCTCTATGGCAGCGTCTTGTCCATGGAATGCTTTTTAGCCCAGGTTAAAGTATTTTATTTGCCCAAGCATTTTTAAGGTAGTTTGTATAATTTGCTCTGCTGCTTCAGACATCTGGGATTTATTAATTTTGAAGTATCATTCCAGTCTATAGCATTTACTCAACATATATCTCAGCAAATGTTTGCAAAAGAAAGAGAAAATATATACATATTTTAACTACCTTCTGTCTGGTCATAATATGCTAGAAATTCTGCTAAACATATCAGACTAAGACAATGTCCTCTTGCAGTTAGTTGTGTTGGAGTTAAGATGGTCTATAATTTCTGCCTTAAATGAAACTTAAAGGATATACAGGGAAACTAAATGTATTTCTTTTTCTTTTGATAAGAATCAATATAAAATAAAATGTTGAGGGAAAATGTATACTCAAGACTTTTTAAATATATAGAAGCCATTTTGGTGCACTGAGTTGGTTTATTTATTCTGTTTCTATTATTTACTAGCTGTACCCGGCCACACGTTGCTGTGCCTGAGTCTGGTTAAATGGAAAAGAAAGAAAAGAGAAAGCGCACATTTGTAATATGTTTAATTGCACAATGCCTGTGGGTATACAATATTTTTTGTTGTTCCATTGTCTGTGCAGATATAGAGATTGTCTGGTTTGCCGACTCTAGAACACGCAACATATAATTGTCCATGTGAGAAGCAATCCGTGTCTAGATCTAAACTGCACAATTGTAAAGATTGGCCCTGAGCTTTGTTGATGGTGATTGCAAACGCCAATCGAATTGGGAATTGCAATCTCTTAAATTGAAATGGCATATCCATTGGAATCATAGGAATGCGAGGAATGAGGAATGTATGTGACTGCCTCGCTTTGAATGTTAGACTGAATTGGAAATATTGAAATGGAATCGTAAAATCGTAGCGTGTTTTTACCTGTCACAGGTGTGACATCTATATAATAGTAGGTATATAAAAACACACGTATTCGAATGCAACGTTGTGTCAAAATTTCAAAGCAATCGGTGAAGAACTTTTGGAGATTTAAGATTTTGAACAAATGAACATTTACATTTTTATTTATATAGATTACTGTGAACTGCCTAAGATTATCTTGTATAAGCTAGGTGGCCATATCAATTTCTAAACAAATACATTTTCTTGAAAGATGGGTAAACATCTAATGTTTCTGATTATGGGAATCATAAACTACAGGTAGATCCCTGGCTGATTTTCAATGGATGGGTAAAGAATTCTTATTTGAGGAATGTAAATAGCTGCCCCAAATTATACACTGAAATAAAAACTGCTTGAGATTCTAAGATCCAATTTTTCTGCAGAAGAAAAGACTGTTAAGTGGTGGCATTCAAAGCATATTCTTGCCCTCAAGAAATTTTATTTCAATTTCCTGAAGCTGGCTATCCTTCATCAATGCAGATACCACCAATGCTTCACAAAATAATTGAAATAAAATTTATTAGATTACTTATAAAATAAAATAAGAAACCACTTCTATTGCAAGTGGACAAATTTTGCTTTGTTATAATTTTTTTCCTATAGTTATAAATGACTGTTTATTCCCAGCCATTGGAAATGCAGTGCCCATTAGGCTATGGCACATGTACTTATAAATCCTTGCTATATACAGGCCTCTCTCCCTCTTGTAAGCTTTGTGATAGCAACAAAAATGTAAAAAAATAAGTTTCAAAATCTTAGTATAAAATGTCCTGGATCAAACATTATCTGATTATCTGATATGTTTGGGTGAAGTTTCTTTTTTAATAGTCACCTACAAGAAGTGAGTCACAGTAGAAACTGTAAGGCAGAAAATGATGACAAACTTGCAACGGTGCTCTCTCATTCCAATCCCTGGGCGTGTCTTTGGATTTTTGCTTTATGAGCAATCAATTTTAGCAGACAATTCACTCTGGCATAGACCTTATGTAAAAGAAGAGCGCCTCTTAGTGTCGGCTGTCAAGCAGAATTGCCTCAGGAATGACCTGCAGAAAAAATGATCAGTTTATAGAACGTCTTTACTACAAAGTTAATGGTGCAGTTACTAAACTGCAGAGTCCACAGATGCATTCATAACAGACTGAAACAAATAAATATGGCTGAATGTCAGATAAATTGAGAAAGGAAACGGAGAAGTTGCAGCCGTAGCACAATTATGTGAATAAGCAAACACAAAATTTAGCAGTTTTTTTTAATTATCCTCTCTATCAAGTCCTTCCCTTTAATATTCAAGAATCTTATTAGTCTGCTATTTGCTGACACATCTTGAATATTAGAATACATTACTTTTTTCTCCCCCACTGCACCCCATGTTTTTGCAAATTATCTTATTAAATAAATATGGGCTGTAAAAATAATTGACTGTAACTTGGGTGGCAACAGACTGAAAAGCTTCTGTCATATTCTCAACTCCACTGTCCATAAAGAATATATGGAATCTGTTCTCTTCTGCTTTCTTCAGAGGAATACCAACTGCTGCTAGAGACTAATAAGACTCCTCCAATGTTAAAAGATTTCCCAGGTTTGCAAGGACAGTCATTCCTAGTTATATCCATGAACGTGGACTGCTAAATTTGCTGAGATATTCTTCATGAGTCCTTGAAAGTCATTCTGATAATGATGTTGGACTGATGATTCCAGGATTCCAAACTGCATAAAAATATGGAGAAATAAAGTCTGATGCTATTTATTTCTGAACTTTCCATTTCTTTTTTTTTCCTCCAGCAACTTTGTTCCTGACTCCCAACGCTCCTTCTGCATCATCATCATCATCCTCATTTGTCTCGTCTCGAGAGCGTTTTTTCTTTTCCCCTTGTTGCCGCAATTCCTGCAAAGGAAACAGGAGAATGTTATCATGAGACCTTTAAGGAAATCCATCACTGAGACAATGAAGAAGATAAACATATTATTTAATAGAAGTTAATTAGGAAAGGGTTTGATAGTGGTAGCAAAAGCAAAAGACTCCTTAAAGTTGCCCCTGAGTTAATGGGATGTTTTTAATTTTGAAAAAAATAAAATAAAAAGAACTAGAACAGTGAGGACATGGAATACAGCTCTTTATGCAAGAATAAAAGAATTTCTCAGCTCTTGAAGCCTTGTTTGGAATTTGACTACCCAAGCAATAGACACCTGAAGCTGTATAAATCCTAATATTATTCTCACAATCATGGGTGCAACGGCTACATTTCTACATAAAACAAACCCAAACTGAGCATTAAAGCAGCCTACCATGCGAGCAAATCTCTGGGCTTCAGCCACACGCTCGGTCAACATCATGACCTCTTCTTCTTGACTGGGAAAGGCTGGCAGCTTTTTGCCAATCAAGTGCTCAATGCGCTGGAAGAGTTCCACATCATACCTGGAAGAGGAGAAAGGATTTCCCTAAAGAATCTCACCCTAATTAATTCCCCGTCAGTTACTTGAATGTTAAAAGCAACAAATTCACCAATATTTTTATGCTATGTTTCATTTTACTATTTTTTCCTTTCAATCTTTAACAAAACAGAACTTTCTCCACTATATAGCAAAAATATAACACATTCCGGAAGAAGCCCTCTGAGCCAAAACCATTCTAGACATCAGTGTTATAAGAACAGAGCAAATAATACCATAAACCATAATCTGTCTGGAGGATTCTGCTGCAAATACTGGGCAAGCTTACTGTATGCTTACTGTATGCTTTTACTCCTCAGTAAAAGCATACAGGAACTTCACTTATCAATTTATGGGCATTCTACACAGATTAAGGCCAGGCGTAATGCAGAAGCTTAATAATGTTAGGAAAAGCTATGCTTGTGTTATATATGCTGGGAGGGAGGGAAAGGACGAAGGAAGAGGGAATTGGCCCAACTCAAGTGCTGTTCTCTCAAATCTCCTTCCAACTATGCAGGGGGAGGGATGCTTCTTCCCCCGTTTACTGCAAATTGTGGGTCTCTTGAAATAGCTCTGTATTTCCCAAGGACCCTGTAGCTGGAAATCACTGCGTTGGCCCAGGGGGAGGAGACGGAAGCAGGCCTTGAGACGGTTACATGGGAGGAGTTTGACTCTGTTGCTCCCGAGGACGTGGACAGGGTCCTGGGTAGGCTGAATGCAACCACATGTTTGTTGGATCCGTGCCCCTCCTGGCTGGTACTGGCAGCTCGGGAGGGTACACGAGCCTGGCTCCAGGGGATTATCAACGCT
>NW_015386916.1:24906-28346 GCF_001527695.2 Protobothrops mucrosquamatus | reverse complement strand
ATAAAGTCTGATAGTGGTACAGCTGGAGTAGCACAAAACAGTATCTTACTGTGTCACGAAGGTGATTGATTTACCAGATCGTCCAGCTCGAGCTGTTCTCCCTACTCGATGAATGTAATCCTGAAAGGAATCCAGAATAAGTAACAGAATTTATTCTGGTGGTTATAGGACAGCCACTAAAATAAATGTTCTCAAAATAAAACGTTTTCATCATAAATGTCAAATATTAAAACAGTTTTCCAGATAAAGGAACCCAGCTCAGCTTCCTAAAAGTTGGTAAGGAGGAAACCACGTAAATTCCTTAAAAAGCAATACAGTATGTACAATTCATAGTGCAAAATGTAAAAGCATATGTGGCCCTGCTGTCATTTGAGATTCCAACAGGAAAGATTCATTTTGGAGCTGCTACCATCACCAAAGGTGGTGGAGTCCCATCAACCCATCATCACTGCATAATACCTACAATACTAATTCATTTTATCTGTAATTCTCACTCTTTCATTCAACCTCTTGCTGACCTACCTTTAGCCTTCTGAGCTTTAATATCACTCAGTGCTTCACAACTCTATATGTAATCTATATGTAGTTTAATGAAGAGAAGGACGAGGGGGGACATGATAGCAGTGTTCCAATATCTCAGGGGCTGCCACAAAGAAGAGGGAGTCAAGCTATTCTCCAAAGTGCCTGAAGGCAGGACAAGAAGCAATGGATGGAAACTGATCAAGGAGAGAAGCAACCTAGAACTAAGGAGAAACTTCCTGATAGAACAATTAACCAGTGGAACAACCTGCCTCCAGAAGCGGTGAATGCTCCAACACTGGAAGTTTTTAAGAAGAGACTGGAAAGCCATTTGTCTGAAATGGTATAGGGTTTCCTGCCTGAACAGGGGTTGGACTAGATGACCTCCAAGGTCCCTTCCAACTTTTTTTTTTTATTATTATTATTATTATTATTATTATTATTATTATTATTATTATTATTATTATTATTATTATTATTATTATTATTATTATTATTATGGAAGAATATGTCCAAAAGTTGCCCATTTCTTCTGGTTTATTTTATAGATCTTTTGTAATTTGCCACAATTCACAAACTCTGAGCAGTGTATAAAGAATAAAAACATAAAAAACAACAATATTAAATCCACCTCCAAGACAAATGTTTCTAACCAATCAATTAGGATTAAAGGCACAGTAGAAGAGATTTGTTCCAAAGAACTTACAAAATGTTAATAGAGAAAGAGCTACAGGAATAGTTAAAGAGCAATATTACCATAAGATGGGGGCCACAACAAAAAAGCCTTGCTGTATGGTCCAGGTCTCCTAAACATCACAGAGCAAGCCTTCACAAAAAGGCTTCTTAATAGATAGGCAAATTCAGTTTCAAATCTATGATGATATCTTTGAAATTCTAGACAGCAGTTAGTCATATCTCAGCTAACAGCTTTTTCAACTCACCTTGGAATGGGTAGGAATGTCAAAGTTTATCACTACATCAACATGAGGGATGTCAAGGCCTCTACTTGCAACATCAGTTGCCAACAAGATGGACCGTGTTTTAGCCTTGAACTTGTTCAGTGATCCTAATCGTTTATTCTAGAAGGACAAAGGAGCACATTAGTATGCACTTATATTTTTTCAGCTCATTTAGCATGGCAAAGTGGAAGGTATGAAAGCATTATTTATTCATCACAATGTTCAAAAGTGTCAATCACATTGGGCAAAATATTATTGAAAGGAGAACAAGTTTGAGGATGCATACATACTTATATTGCTATTATCACACATTTGTTACTTCACAATCTAGAAATTTTCTTGTAAGCACATTAGACTCTACCTGGCTCATCTGTCCATGGAGGGGAATAGCAGTAAAGCCCAAATTTCGAAGCAAGAGTGCCGTCCTCTGAGTATTGTTGCATGTACTGCAGAATATCATGAATGAGTTGCCAGCAAGTTCATTCAGAATGTACACAAGATAACTATCCTAAGAGCATCAGAAAAAGAACTTAAATCAGGAAATATGAACGGCAAAGGGGTGCAAATTTAAAAAGATGCCAAGTACTAAAGAAAATCCAAAACAAAACTGAAAAATAAATTACCTTGAACTTGGAAGGAATGAAAATATAGTATTGCTGAAGTTTTTCAACTGTCTGGTATTTGGATGACACTGCACATTTCACAGGGTCTTTAAGGGCTGCACGCTGGAGTTTTTGCACCTGAGAATTAAAATTAAATTTCCAGACAATAATTCCACTGTACCTCTACCTCTCAATTCTGTCTCACTCTCCTAAACAAATGCAAAGTGTCAAGCTGTCTCACACCTTTTTAGTCATTGTAGCAGAAAAGAGAAATGTCTTCCTGTCTCTGGGAATTACTTTCAGGATTTTATCTACCTGTAAAGAGAAAGAACAAATGAAATGCAAAAGAAAAGAACACTGATCAATGTGCATGCATGCATGCAGACCTATACCAGGTATGCCTGATGTAAGCCATAGAGCAAGAATTTTCAGTTTAAGCCAAGACATTGCACTACTCTTCAGCAAGGAATGATGAGTTTAGCAACTAAAAGATTCCTGTGGGAACAGTTCAGATTTAAGTAGA
Organism: Protobothrops mucrosquamatus; assembly: GCF_001527695.2. Taxonomy (NCBI): domain Eukaryota; kingdom Metazoa; phylum Chordata; class Lepidosauria; order Squamata; family Viperidae; genus Protobothrops; species Protobothrops mucrosquamatus. The sequence continues at coordinate 25,743 of NW_015386916.1, read as the reverse complement.
TTCACTTTAGCAAGGATGCACTGGGAAGGGTCATATCCATATTAAAGGAACTTAATAAATCTACTTCCCAAGCAGCTACTTCTAAATGACCAAGAGAATACATGGTATACATTCAATATCAGGAAGGAAAGTCTGACAAATCCCATGAATGTATGGGTTATTTTGAAATCTGAAAAATACCAGCTTAGCAATACAATGAATCATTCTAAAGTGGCAGGGATGGGCAATCTCACCTCTGTTTCAAAGTCCATGTTGAGGATCCGGTCAGCTTCATCCATAACTAGGTATTTCAGAGCTCTAAGATTGAAACCCTTTGTATTCTCAAGATGATCAATAAGACGACCAGGCGTAGCTACCAGGAGAAAGAGTGTTATAAGGGTTCTTTATTTATTCATTTATTTATATCTCACCTTTTATTTTTTATAAATAACTCGAGGTGGCGAACATATAGAACACACCTTCCTTCTCCTATTTCCCCACAACAACTTTGTAAGGTTGGTTGAGCCCCAGGAGCGGGACTGGTGCAAGTTTGCCCAGTCGGCTTTCATAGCTAATTATGAAAGACTAGAACTCACAGACTTCCTGGTTTCTAGCCTGCTGTGGCTTTTTTTTTTTTTTTGTAATATATTTTATTGATCTTTTTAAAAACATAAATCACTTAATAATTGGTGAACAGTGTGTTGTCTGGATTACATTTGTAAAACAATCATTAACAATTGATTTCTATAATCCATAATCCACATAATGTTTTTAGTTGATTTCCTCTTTTCCCAAAATATCATCTTTTGCAATTCTAATTGTTTTGATAGATAACAATTAAATATATATTTTTTTCCC
>NW_015386916.1:0-24777 GCF_001527695.2 Protobothrops mucrosquamatus | reverse complement strand
TTTTTAAAAACATAAATCACTTAATAATTGGTGAACAGTGTGTTGTCTGGATTACATTTGTAAAACAATCATTAACAATTGATTTCTATAATCCATAATCCACATAATGTTTTTAGTTGATTTCCTCTTTTCCCAAAATATCATCTTTTGCAATTCTAATTGTTTTGATAGATAACAATTAAATATATATTTTTTTCCCAATATTTCTAAAACAATAATCACATCAATATATTTCTTTTCTATCCAATCATTCTGGTTGCCTTATCATAGATCCTGTTACAGTCCTTATTTTAGTTTGTTTCTCCCACCAAATTCTAGGTATTCTTATTGGTTAAGATTTTCTCAAAAATTAATTACATTAAAAAATTTAACTATTTTTTTCATATGAAACAGCTCACACTTTTACATTTCTTAAGGAATAGATAAAACAATGAAAAGAAAAGAAAGGAGAACATGAGTAAAGAAACATAAAAAATAACATACTACGTAAAATATAAGTTTGATGAAGAAATGCTATCCAAACAGCATATATCAGTTACTATTGTCCATAGGAAATTTGTCAAAGCAGAATATAATGAATTAAAAAAATTAAAACTTAGATATTCAAAGCAAACACGGCACCCAAAAAGACATTATAAATCATTGCATCAGATATATTTTCCCAACTATTATTGTTTTAAAACACAAGACCAGTAATTAGTTAATTGGAGTCAGAGATCATTAAACTGGCAAGGCAAGAGATGGGGAGTGCATCAGATAGTCAATTATATCGCCTAACCCTTATTTAGTATCTCACCATTTTCATAGATTCAAATTGTAGGCTAGATCCTTACCAATAATTACATGGGGCTTCTTGGCTAGGGCCAGAGATTGCGACATCATGTCAATTCCTCCAACAATGACAGCTTAGGAAAGAAAAGAAAAATTAAATAATGGCCACCTCAGCAGGTCAATCACAATACTATTCAACCCCTACCCCAACAGTTTGTCTCTGGGGTGTGAATAAGTAATGTATTTGCTATATTGTCAGCTGAGAAACCAAATAACTTGCAGTGAACGTTAGACAGACATTATGGTGCAAGATTTGTGTAAACAGCAAAAATAGTTGCAAATTATATGTATATGATAAAGAACATTTAGAACAACTAGATGAATCTGTGTATCTTGGTAGAATGTTTAGTAAAGATGCTTTTGCACCTATTCTCTTAAATTTCACGATGTTTTATATTCATATGAAGTCTTGTAGCCATACTACTTACTACTCTGGACACCAATGGAAGATCCAAGAGCCTCAAATTGTTCGGAAATCTGAAAGGCTAACTCCCGGGTGGGTGTAAGCACCAGAGCAAAGAAGCGCTGGGGAGTTTCTAATAATGCCTGAAGGATGGGCAAAGCAAAAGCCCCTGTTTTTCCAGATCCTGTCTCTGCTAAGCCAATGATGTCCCGACCTATGAGGAAAAAATGTGTCACATTCAATGTCAATGGAAAATAAGTAACATAGTAATATAGATGGACAGAACCAAAAGTAATTATGGAAAGCATTTTCAGAAAATTCAGAAAAAATTAGCTGAGTACAAACAGAGCACCAGAGTAAGATGGTTCTTTTTTCACTTACTGAAGCATCTTTTCTCAAACACCAAACAATCTTTAAAAACTATATTTATCCTTACATTAATGTAGGGTTAGACTAAACAATAGAGGTGTGTGGAAAGATCCTATAAATAAAAAGATGCCTTGCTGTTTAGCCTAGTTCACAGAGTTGGAAATGCAGACCCGTTAATTACATTGTTCTGAACAACACATTAAATCCATCAGTACGGCATACTCTCTCCTTTCCCTTAAATTCAGGTCCCAGAATCATACTCACCTTGGAGTGCAACCGGAATAGCTTCTACCTGGATCTTTGTTGGTGTCTTCCATCCTAACTGGCTGCATGCTTCACACAGTACATCTGTCACTCCCTGTTATTTCAAAGAAAAAAGGGGGAAGGAGAGCAAAAGCTATAATCAGCAAGAGGCCACAGATCTGAATATAGATTCTAGCATTTTTTTTTAAGTTCCAGAAAACTGAAAAGTTTAAAGCAAGGACAATTATAATTTCTTATTAATGTACATTTATAGTGCTTCTAATACAAAAGCATCTGAAAGTCAATTTATAGAATACAAAATATAATATAAAATAAAGCAAAACATATAGTGATAAAGGAAAGGAAAAGACTTATTGAACCTTCATACAGAGAAGGCTTGGGTAAAGATATAGATCACGGGTGTCGAACTCGCCGTGTCACGTTACATGTCGCGACGTATTGCAACTTTTTTTGCATTGCCAGAGCTGGGGTGGGTGCGGCATCCGTATGATGCAACCAGCCCCCTGATATAGATCTTCAACAGGATTCTAATGTAAGTAATAGCAACTGTCTCATGAATTTCAGGAGAGAAAACATTCCAGAGTAGAGTCCTTATCACAGAGAAAGCTCATCAACAGGCAAGCATAATGGCATCTTGCAGTTCTAGGCAGATGCAGGAGGAAGAAATTGATCAAGAAATTGATCAAGTCCAACAAAGGAAGAAATTGATCAAGTCTGAAATTACAAAGGCAATCCATCCAATATTTGTTCAGAGCCTTATAGATCATAAGCAAAACCTTGGTTTTAGAAGCTTACTGGCAGTCAATATAATTATTTTGTTAAAGAATTATCTTTAATAAGAAAATATTATTTAAATATTACATAATTATCTATGATATCCCTCTTGAGAAAAATGTGCAATTGGTATACCAACCAAAGCTGCCATAACCACTTAATCCTCCAATGTCAGCAATGTTCTAACAATACCCTCAACTATATATCTATTCTTTCTGATGAAGTGCAATCTGATAGAAAATAACTGTCCATGTCTGGCAACCACTCACTACAAGCTCTCCTCCCATCTTGAGGGAGCTAAGTAGCACTATTGAAGAAATGTCAAAGAGAGGAACAAATGGGATTCTTGGATGGGAAGAAGCAACAATTCCAAAAAGTTTTAAAACTGTGTAATGTAAAACGAGAAAATATTAATGAAATGGGATCTTAAACCCCTCAATGAAAATTCAAAAAGAACATTATAGCACAGTTTGTAGCTTTTAGTGTCTATAAATGAATGCTTAAGGTATATGAAATAACAAAAATAAGGTTTTTAAGTTCTCAGTACAGAAAGGCAAGTATAATCTGGAGTGTGGCCTTCCATGACTGGAAATAGCAACTGAATTTGTTCAAAATATACAATAGAACAAGGGTTGCACTATTTGTAAAAAAAACAAACCTATTCCTGCCAAACTACAAATGAATTGCTTCCCTGCCTTCAGTCTATTTACAGAACTGATAAAGATGAGTGAGAATTCTCAAAGAAGGAAACACTAAAAACACAATTGCAAACAGTTGTGAGGAAGAAAAAATGGAGAACAGCAGAAACCAATGTCATTACACGAACTTAGAAAATATCTGAAAACAAAAAACATATCTAGAAAATTGGAAACGGATCAAGTCCATGTCACAAAAGAAGAATATAAACAAGTAACTTGGAATTATATAGTTCATGCCAGGAAAACAAAATCTCAGAAGGAGCTGTGTTTAGCTAAGAATAACAGAAAGGGCTTATATAGATACTTTCAAAATAAAAGGAAAAGGAAAGAATCAGTATAATAGCTGCTCAATGAAGACATAAAAATACTAACAAATAACAAAGTAAAGTCAGAGTTTTTCGAAGACTTTTATTTTGGTTTAGTTGTCTCCAAAGTATTGTGTTTTGCCAAGAAATTATGACAGGACAGCACTGAAGGTTGAGGCAAAAACACGATAAAGAAATATTTGACTAAATTTAAAGTAAAAAATTCATTACTAGTTGACTGGAAAATGCTAGTTGACTCTCGACCTCCCTATATTCAAAAATGGGTATAAACTAGAACCAATGTAACATTATTTTCTAAGAATCTAGAGCAGATCATAAAAGGGCCAATTTGTAATCACCTTTAAGACAATGGAGTAATTTATTAGCATTGATTTGGAAAGAAGAAATCTTACCAGCCTGTCTTTATATCAACCTTAATAAATTGTACGAATATTGCAGACATAATGAATCTTGACTACAGCAAAGCATTTGACAAAGTATGCCATGACATGCTGATTAACAAGCTTAGAAAGCTAGTTAAATATTAGATGGCATGTCAATTAAAACAGTACATATCTGTCTTTGAAAATTATACACAGAAACTTCCCATTAATGATTCCTCAACAAGTTGGACACAAGGCTGCCAAGACATAAGGTTCATTCCCAAAATCTCTGCCTGTCCATATTTGTATTAATGACTTGGATGAAGAGGAGACAATGCTTAATAGATCCAGTTACACAAAACTGAATGGGATAGCTAATACGCTGGAAGACAGAAACAGAATTCATACAATTTTGATAAATTACAGAAATTGGCAAAGAGAATTTTACAAAAGAAATACAATGTTCTCTTAGGAAACAAAGATCAGAGGCACAAGTATAAGATAAGAAATATCTAGCTTGGTGATAGTTGTGATACATGATTCTTGGTGATGATACCTGGTCTTGGAACATTAGTTTGCAAATTGAACATCAGCCAGAAGATTTATGTGATTACAAAAAAGGCAGATACAACAAAGTCATAACTTCTAATTTGTGGGGAACAAACATTCCACTGTATTCTGCTTTGGTCAGACCCCACCTTGAGTAGTAATATTGTAAATCCAATTCTGGGCATCAATTTTATAAAGTATTCATAAAAACAGAATAGGTTTAGAGAAAGTCAAATAGGATGATCAGGAGATTAAAACTCGGGATTATACAGAGAGATTGAAAGAGCTAAACATGCTTAGTCTTGAGGACACAACACAGGGGAATTATGGTAATAATTTTGAAATACTTGAAAAAGGATGTGATATAAAGACTCTTGTCTTCCATGATGGACCATATGAAACAATGGACTCAGGTTAGAGTCTATCTGAATCTCAGAAAAAACCACCAAGAACATTTTGATATTGGAGCCAATTACTTGGAGAGGCAGTAGCTTATCTCTATTGTGTATATTAAAACAGAATTTAAAAACCATCTTAGATGCTTTAATTTGGATTCCCGTAGTACTCAGGAGATTGAACTCAGTGGCTAAATGGTTCTAAAGAGTTTTAAAACTCATAATAATGGCAGTAGTAGAAAATAGATTTAAGATTATAACAGAAAAGTGTAATGAGGAAGTAGACTTCAGTACCACCAGAATACTGGTGACAGCCCATATCTAGAAGTTTGAAAGTACTGGTAAAGCACTGGTAAAGCACTCTCTGCCACTCTACAGGGTCTAGGGGTACAGATACCTACTTATTTGCCTAAGGCTAACCCTACAACTAACAATGGAACTACTATAACAGTATCCCCAATCCTTAACTCATGAAGAGATTCCAGCAAGATACCATGATTAATTGTATCAAAAGCGATCGAAAGATCAAACAAATCAAAACTCATGTTTCCTCTGTCTCTCCCTGGAGGTCTACTATGACTGAATTTATCTCCAAACCAGGCCATAAACCAGATTAAAAAGAGATGTGACCAAGTCTCTCAGGACATCTGCAATTGCATAACCATTATTCTCTTAATTATCTTGCCCTCATAAGGTTATTTCTGGAGCAAATGATAACAAACTCTTGATCACCCTAAAGAGTTCACACCTGGGCAGATACATGTATGCATGTATACAGTAAAGCTTATCAACCCATCATTTAAATGAATCACATCCCTGCATAGTAGTGTCTTACAGCTTACTTTACAACTAGAGCACTTAAAAAGGAAGACACCTGAATTCTGTAGCATCCGAGGACAATTAAGGATCAGATGCTATATGGATGGCTAGTTTTGTTTCTCTATTCCATAAGTCAATATGGGCATCTATACAATCACCAAGTCTAGCTTTTGTAAAATCTTAGAGAATATAAAAAAAGTCCTTAAGTCTCCAAGATCATCTTTGCAGATCCCTCCCCTGTGGAGGGACCAAATTTTAACCTACCAGCAGAGTAACACTAACTCCCTTGTAATATTCAAACCACCCACTTTCAACTTGAGACAAAAATTAAATGAGGCTGTGCCCCACACTATGGCTTGTCTTTTTATTTGCTGTATGTGGCCCAGACTTGGAAGATTAGAGTGGTATGTGTCTAGGAGTGTGTGTATATAAAAGTAAAAAAAATTCCTTCTCGCTCCTAAGGGTGGTATGTGTCTTCCTCAATCTCAGGTCCTATACCAGAGGCCTGGGAATTTAAGAGTTCTGGGCAGAATCTTAGCTGTTCCTAACACTGCACTCTTTTGTACAGAAAGCTCTGATGTTGTTCCTGGGATCAGTTATAGCTACTCTCCCAGCTTAGGAGTCACAGTCTTGAGTGCTCCTACCACCATTGGCATCACTTTGGCCTTTACTTTCCATGTCCTCTCTAGTTCCATCTTCAGGCCCTGGTACTTCTCCAGCTTCTCATATTCCTTCTTCCTGATGTTGCTGTCACTTGGTACCACTATATCTATCACCACAGCTGACCTCTGGTCCTTGTCTACTACCACGGAGTCTTGTTGATTGGCTAGTACCTGCCTGTCCATCAGAATCTGCAAGTCTCACAGGATTTAATCTCTTTTTCAACACAACCTTCTTGTGTCATCTCACATCTGAACTTGGGAGGTTCTAGCCCATACATTGTGCAAATGTTCCTGTATACAATGGCAGCTACCTTTGTTATGCCATTCAGTATATGCTATCCCTGCTTGCATCTCATACCCAGTCACTATGTACTGCACTATCTCTGAGGCTTCTCTGCATAGTCTGTATCTTGGATCCCGCTTAGTGTTATAGATCCCTTCTTTTATGGATCTGGTGTTGTGCTGTGCTGTGAGATTGTGTGTGTGTGTGTTGCCATAATAAAGTTTGTTTCTTTGCAGGCTAAAAGGAAAAAATAGAAAACAAAACAGCAAAAAAGTCCACTAGAAAGCTAGATATGATAGCAAGTCATTCAAGCCGAACAGGCAGTCAAAATGAAGAAACATCAGACACTAGAATAGAATAGAGCTGGATGGGACCTTGGAGGTCTTCTAGTCCAGCTCCCTGCTCAAGCAAGAGAACCTATACTATTTCAGACAAGTGATTGTCTAGAGTAGTCTCTTCTTGAAAACCTCCAGTGATGGAGCACCCACGATTTCTGAAGGCAAGCTGTTCCACTGGGAGAGAGACAAAGAGACAATAAATAATAAAGATAATAAGAGAAAACCCACTCACCAGTCGTTTGAAAGTTTCCGCAATCTCTCCCGCATCATCCCCGTGCTCCATGCTCGTCGCCATATTCTGCGTCACCTTTAACCTCAGAGATATCGCGAAGCATCTTGGGACTGGGAGTCCAAATGCTTCCATTTGCCCCGCCCACTGTGGAATAGAGAGCGAGAATGTCTCCAGGTCCGGAAAGACGGACGTATTCGCTTTACAGTTAAAAACGTTGAACCGTTTCAACGTAACCGTTGAAAGGCTCATTGGGTTAGTGTTAATGCGGCTCTTCCCAACGCGCCGCCAGCGCAGAAGCAAAACTTTCGATGGACGAGAGACTTAACAACCTTCTTCCCAAAGATGGCCGGGTGTCGTACTTTACGGCAAGCCTAGAATTCCTACGTTTAGCAAAACTTGAATTTCCCCAGGGATTTACATCGGGTTCCCACTAGATCATGTCTATCACCTATGGAGATGCAAAAATCTGGAAAACGGCAGCAAACGGTAAAGAGATACAGAAAATTCTGCCGCTGTTGATCGTCCGGGTTTTTGGAACTCAGAAATGGGTCCCTAGATTAGTTTCTTTAAATGGAAACCGGAGTTCTCGATACAGAAAGAGGTGCCTAATTCTTATAATCTCTTTTTAATCTCTTTTCCCATTGCCCAAAGCTCCTGTGGGAGGCTCTTGAATGTTACAGAGCATTATTGATCCTAAAGACCGCCGCCAAGAGATCGTGTGGAAGGCGTGGAGTGTAGAGCTAAGTACAATGAAAAGAAAAAGAAAATGCTTCCTAAAGTTAAATCCAGAGAAGCAAACTTTTAAATCAAACCCTATATTACGTGTGGTCAACTAAAGTGAAACAAAACTACTAACTAATTTGACTGGAAAAGGCTGATGACATTAAAAAATTACATACATGTATAGGAAGCTATTGCAATGTTTAAATTGTCTTGAATTTTGCAGAACAGATACAGAACATTATGAAATGGTATTGCAGAAAATTTTATTTTCCCAAAATGAACAGCTGATTTCAGAAAGTTTTTCTAAGCCCAAATAGCTAGTTTAAGATAAAAACTGCTAAGGGAATAAATTCTAAATATATTTATTCTGAATTATCAAATTATGTGGATTTATTGGGACTTATCCCAATACATAGGAGCAGTAAAGTTTGTATCCCAAATCAAAAGAGAAGGATAATTCTGGCTGCTGTGCTTAAGGCAGAAAAGTGGAATCCTTGGTGCTCTGAGTTTGTTTTTGTTACCCAGCTTGGATGTGTTAGAAAGGAGTGGAGTTTGCTCTCTGTTTATACAGAAGGCTTGCCCTATCAGTGTTCTTAGTGGTTCCTTGATTAGTCTGTTGTTTACTGTTTGTCTGAACTGGTGGTTCCTTGACTGGAGTATAAGGTAGAAATGTTACATATAATGATCCAGTCAGTTTTTATGCTTATCAGAGAATTAAAATTCATAGTCTCCTGGTTTCTAGTCCAGCACCTTTGCCACTACATCAAAATACAAGGGAAATTCGGAAATAAACCTCCTCTTAGTTATCAATGATAGACACTCGCAGATACAGAACTTTTATTATACACATTAGAAAACTACAACATTACATTACTTTTCGACATAATTGCAATTCAAATTGAGGCACTTGTCATAAGGTCTTACAAGGTTTGAAATTCCTTAGTAATCGCTCAGCGCCAAATCTGGACTGGGGGGGTGATCAAAAACATCCCAACGGAACTACTTCAAAGGTTCTGGGGTGCGTCTAGTGGTGTGCGGATAAGCATTATCATCAACCAACACCACACTGGAAGTCAGCATGCCCCGACGCTTGTTATGGATGGTTCGTCTGAGTTTTCGTAATGTTTCACAGTCGACTTCTGAAATGATGGTCGAACCACACTCCATGAACTTCACTAGCAGTACTCCTTTGGCATCTTCACATTTGGCGGGATTTTCTATGGCACCACTTCCAGTGTGGTGTTGGTTCATGATAATGCTCTCCCGCACACCGCTAGACACACCCAAGAACTTTTGAAGCAGTTCTGTTGGGATGTTTTTGATCACCCCCATAGCCCAAATTTGGTGCTGAGCGACTACTATTAAGGAATCCCAAATCTTCTAAGATGTTATGACAAGTGTCTCAATTTGAATGACGATTATGTCGAAAAGTAATGTAAAGTTGTAGTTTTTTAATGTGTATAATAAAAGTTCTGTATCTGCGAGTGTCTGTCATTGATAACCAAATGGAGGTCTATTTACGAATTGCCCTCATGGCTCCCATTTTATTTGTTTGTTTGTTTCCTGCCTTTATAATTTTTATAAATAACTCAAGGTAGTGAACATATCTACTGGTAATACTTCTTTGTTTTCCTTTTTTGCCCACGACAGCAATTCTATGTGGTGAGTTGGGCTGAGAGAGAGTGACTGAGCCAAGGTCACCTAGCCAGCTTTCATGCAAGCTTTAGTAAAAGGCAATAAAAACAGTTCTCAGGCCAAAGCACTTTTATTCTAGAATAAAGTGTATTGTATATACTTACAATGCACATGTAATTTTCCAAGGTTTTATAAAACTGATATACCTAATGATCCCAAGTTGTCATAGATCTGTGATTTTTACAAATGTTTCTCTTTTTAACTGCCTTAGTAGTTACATGCCTCCTTTACTCTTAACCAGGGGTCCCCAATCTATGGGTGTGGACCGGGAGCGGGCCGTGGGCTCTTGGTCTGCAGGCCATGGAAATGGCTGGCCGGTGTACACACGCGTGGGTGTGCATTCTCCCCCTTGCGCTAGTGCCCACGGCCCCATTTGCATATGCGCATGGGCACAAATGGGGACGCTAGCATGGGGCAGATGTCCACAGCCCATTGGCACATGCGCGAACAGGGCTGCTAGCCCGGGTGAGTTGCACAACCTGTTGGCACATGCACGAACGGGGCTGCTAGCCACCGTGGGGGGTGCACAGTCATTTGGGCATGTGTATGGCGCTAGCGCAGCTGCATGCACAAACAGGGCTGCTAGTGCCGTGCCAGTGTCTGTGGCCTCCTGCTCGTGCACCAGTTTTGAAGCTGCTCTCCTTCCCTCCGGTCCGCGAGCCCAGAAAGGTTGGAGACCTCTGCTCTTAACTCTCTGAAAAAAAACATATCTGAGATTTTAGCCTCTTATTTTTGCTCTTTATTCAGAGATTGTGCCTATCGTACAAAAGGAGAGATTTAGCAGCACTACTTATACATTGTGTGTTATTCATTTAGAAATCATACTTTTATGTATTATACAACAATTCTCTCTACTCCCAAATTCAGATCCCTCATGTGACCAGTAATCATGCTGTGCAGGGAGTTCACATAGGCTAAAAACGTATCAGGAATTGTATCCATAGCATGAATGAACTTTCCCAGTTAATGGTGGGGGGAGGGGAGAACCCATCCTAGCTACGTGCGTGACCACTGGAGAATTATGACGTACCTGCGTCATCAGTTGCTGGTATCTCACAGTACCATATCCTCTTCTTGTATAGGAGCAGGAAATGTGTTAAGCAATCCAAACAAACTTACAGCGTGTAACTGCAAGAGAGTCCAAGCATCACAGTTGCTATATAGTTATAAATAATAGTCACAATTTTTAAGTTATAAATATGAAAGATTTATTTTTGCTGCATTTCTGCAACTATCATATACACTTGCCAGATAACAATATTTGCAAACAAAAAACAGAAATTGAAGTGGTAACATATACAGTGACTAAACATCCACCAACCATTCATGGATTATCATTATTCAAAAAGGAGACCCACACAGTCACCTGGCAGCCTTATCTGTAGGGTTTTTTCCCTATTTCCCATTTTTCTTAATGACTCTTTCTACTTACATAATGTTTCTGGTTTCTCTACCGACACATTCTGGTGAGAGAGAAGTTCCCTGAGCATGGACTCCAGTGCGAGTTCAAAAGGTTAGAAAATTAAATCTCTGATTCCAGTGACCAAACCAGATTGGATCCTGCAATATTATCATGGGACACATATACTTGCCTTCATTTCTGGTTTCTCTGTTCATTCTTGGTCATTTTTTCTATTTTCACAAACAGTATTTCAAAAATCCACAACATCCACCTTTCCTTTGAGTTTTTCTTCCTTTTCTTCCTTCCCTAAGAAATTTGCAGGCCTGCAGAAATTAGGCCTGCTTTAGACATTTCTACATGGCAGTGTAAACTGCTTGTCATATGTTCTGCCCTTTTTATAACTTTGGAATCTTTTTTTAATAATATTTTATTAATTTTCCAATTTTACATTTAAGTATTTAAAAAGCAACGTGGTGGCTGGGTTAATCAATAGTTCGATAACAAAATCTTTAGTACAAATCTCAAGTTATAACATCAAATATTTCCTCTCTTTTTCCCTTAACGTTTACTGTCTCATATTTAAGCTAATACAGTTCTTATTATATCAACTCAGTAAAAACATCATTATTACATTTATCAATACATTTTTAGCTTATACGTATCTTAATTATTTCTTACATTCAATCTTCATAAACAATCCATATCCTGTTATTATTTTTTCCCAATTTTTAGTTTCCCATCAATATTCCAATTTTATCTTTGATATTTATGATTTTCAGGCTTTAGGTAACCAAGATTTCCCTTATCTCAATTCATAACAAAATCTAATATCCAGAATACACATTTTATCTATTTGAATATAATCTTGTTCTATTTCCTAAAAGTTATCTATTTCCCACCATATTAAATCTAAATAATACAATATCCCCTTTAATAAATCAAAACCATTGTACACATTGCCTGGGTTAATCAATAAATCAAACATATTCATAATTAATTTTTCTTTCTTTTAGGTCTAATTTTTAAGTATTAAACAGATAAAATCCTTATTTTCAACTAATTTCCAAATATTTTAAATCTAGTGAGCAGAATTCCCCTTATCTCAGCTTCTCCCTTTAACCCTCTAATTAATAATATGAAATCCCCTCTATTAAATCAAAACTCCAATTTTCTTCAGCCTTATTCTGGCTTTCTTCCTTTGCCAACTAGTCTTCCATTTCAGTGCTTTTAGATCATCAAATAGATCTCCCTCTATTATTATATATGTTATTTGAAATAAAGGAGACCATTTAATTGCCATTTTTTGGAAGGACAAGTCTATTTGTATTCATTAAGTTGTCTCTCTATTATTCCAGTTCCCCATGATTGCCCTGATATGTTTATCTTCCATTCAATCTGTTCTTCTTTCTCAAATTTCTTCTAATTTATATAGAAAGTCTTTTCCATTTTCAGTGTTGTCGCTCCCTTTTCTGGATTTAACTGTATTTATTGGTCAATTGAGTCCTCTGTCTTAATATTTGATTGTTCCACTTCTTCTGTTATCTTCTGCATTGTTAGTTCTTTGGTTGTAATCAAAGTTTGGGTTTGTGTATCGAAGCTGGCATCTTGATGTTTTATATTAGGTCTTATTTTATCACAAGCTGAAAGAATGGTTTCATGTATTGCTTTCAACATGGAAAGGATCTTTTCCTGGTCTTCATCCATCTCTTTCACATGTTTATAAATAGTCTTTATAATAGAAGTCGTTTGTCAAGCAAGATTTTATAGTCCATCATCTCATATAGTAACCAATATTCCTCAAATAAAGAGATAGGAAGGCAATTCCCCACATATAACTCTGAAAGTCAGTAAAGGTTTACATTCATACTTCAAGTAGGCCAGTTATGCCACCCACCTGTTCTCTTAAAGCTGAGTTTCTCACAGGTAGTCTTATCTAAGGTCTGGGCTTCGAGCCAAGTCTCTTTTAGGAAATAACAAGTTGTAATATCAACCTTCGCCACAAGATGTCACTGATGCCGTTTAAGGTTTTTTAAGTCCAAAATTTTTATAATCCTTTTTCCAATTTTATTTCTTTTTTGTAGCTAAAAGCAAAAGTCTCCAATAAAAGTAGGAAGTCAATTTTGGAATCTTTCATGTATGTCAACCAGGGGTGGGATTCAGCCGGTTCGCATCAGTTTGGCAGAACCGGTAGCTAATTTTTTGTTGCCCAGGCCCAGAATGGACTTCCGGAAGCGGCATCCACACAGAGAACTGGTTGTTCACATATTTGAATCCCACCACTGATGTCAACAATCCATAGGATCATGTAATAGTAGTGCTTAAATGTCCTATACAATGCAGTGTGGCATCCGAAATATATCTTTGTTAGGATTTTAGATCAGTGATACATGTTTCCCTTCTCAGGCTTTTTGTTCACATTTGCTTGTTCAGTAGCACTCTGTTTCTTCTTCAGTTGTTTGAAAATACAAAGCACAGAGGGGAGATAAATACATCACTCTGTTCTGGTCATTCTCATTTTTCATTAGTGGTGAAAGTTTATAGTAAAACTGTAATCTGTCTAGGGTAGGGGTGTCAAACTGCTGGCCCATGGGCCGGACGCATCACGTGGAAGCCGCGCCCACCCCATTGCCGGCAATGGCAAAACCGGCCCGATACGTTGCGCGACATCACGTGATGTCACAAGTTTGACATGTCTGCTTTAGGGCCATCATTGACTGCATTATATCACAACCATCTCCCTCCCTCAAAGTGTATGCCATTAACATAATATGTGTAGCTGCTGCAAATTTAATCAGCTGACCAATGCAGCATTTTGTTTAACAAATGTGAATCTGGCTGCTTGGTTAGTAGTCGTCTGGAAATCCTAGGGCTACGAGATCTGGACTTCAAGAATCTAAACAGCAGCAAAGAGATGCAGAAAACATTAGCTCTCTGCTTTTATCTAGTAGCCATGCTGAGTTTTACAACTCAGATCCATTAGCCCCAGGACCTTACAGATCACAGTATTCTGGATCTATATTTTAGCTACAGTACTACATCAGTATCAGACACTTCTGCTTAGTATGTGGTAGTATAGCTTAGTATTACTTGCATATATTGCAGTTAGACCACCATTTGGGAACTCATTTTGTTTATTATTTGAATAAATCATAATACGATGCATTTGGACAAAAGGTCACACTTGGTTTTAAGTTTATAATAAGTGTGCTCAGAACAAGATGTGTAGAAGAGCAGAAGGGAGCTTAGATTAAAAGAACTAGGATCATAATATTATGGCCATGGAACTTTACCCCATACTCACTGATAATTTCTGCTGAATTTGTATATTTGAAGAATATGAAGATGAAGAAAATAACACCAGTTATCGTAATTATTTTTTTCAAACATCCTGAATCCATTGAGATGTTTAGGGAGTTGCTATTTCTGAAGTAAATTTTTCAAGAGTTGTGGAGAAATAATATAAATAACAGATAATTAAATTATTTCATACTTGTTCTGATTTTTATACTGCATTAGGATTCTGTAGAATATGTTTCTTGATTTTATAAATGACTGAAATAACCCAGAGATCATAATGGGCACATCGTCCTTTCCCACAAAGACAGATAGGCAAAGAATATGTCAGATTTGCTATGCTGTCTTCACAAAACATACCTTATACTCACATACTTTAGCTCTCATGCATTTACATTCCTTCATTGCCATCACTTAAGGAACTTGAGAATTCCCAAGATACTCTTTACTAATACATAAAGAAATGGGAAACATCATATTATCTTTGGATTTGACAGCTTGATGGCTTACTCCTCATTATTGATAAGCCCAAGCTGTGTCTTTGGACACATATGACTGAATGCTCCCCAACAGGAAAATAAAATCCCTGCCTAAAAAAGGCAGGCTTTCAGGAAAACTATGTCATGTTGTGAGCTCTTGTTCTTATTTGTAGAGACAGGAGAAATAATTCAATTGCATAAAACCTAGACCTGCTCTGTAAAATGGTATGGCTCAAAACACAATATCTGGGTGAGAATTAAGCTTACATGTATACCTGGAAACATTTTCTCATTCTTCTGACATACACATATGGTCATTTTTGCCTTTTTTCTCCTTTCTTTTTTAGGGAGTCTGGTCCCAAATTTATCACATCCCAGGGAATAATTTCCTGTACCACATGTAAAAGTTTACAGAACTGACATCCACTTGTAGGGATAATAGGGGTGGGGTGGGTTGTACTACCACCAGATTTGGGCTGCAAATCTTCAGATGACCCTATCTGATGTCCAGATTTGGGAGCTCTATTACTATGAAATTATTTGCATGAATATTTATAGATGTGTGAAGAAGTTCTGTAACGTGTGCACAAATCAGTCCCAAATTATTCTTAATTGTTCCATCAAGACATATGAATCTTACAGTTTCTTGTATGTTAAATGAATTTCAGACATAATAAGATCGTGGAAGGTGTTCATTATAGTATCAAATTATAAAGCAACAACTCAACCTTTCTGTTATCTTTTGATTCCAGCATGCCTTTTCCTTTGTGAAAGAAATGGAAAGAAGAAAAAGAAAGAAAAATACATGGCTAACTGGCTTTTCCATTGTGAAAAAGTCTTTGAGGAATGCTTTCCACCATCTTTGGTTTAGTTTTTCTTCTTCCTAGCCTTCTATTCAACAATATTTTGAATATAGAAAACTAATGATTAATCAATTCAAGTGAAGAGGAGCATCTAATTTTTACATAAAACAGTTTTTACTAAAAGATTCAATCTGCGAAGGCTTTTCTTAAAAAATGTTATTTTTGCACATTGTAGTAAAATGTTTCTGAATATAAAGGCACAGGGAAACGATCTATTAAAAATAATTCTTAAAATGAAATTTTAACAGAATTTTGAAAAAAGACTTGTTCTGGCTCCTTTATCATGTCTTTTGAATGAAAATATTAACAAAGAGAATGACTTCAAGCATTTTAAAGATGTTGCCTTAGATACAGTGAAGAATATCTTATTCTATCTTGTGTTGACAATAATAATAATAATAATAATAATAATAATAATAATAATAATAATAATAATAATAATAATAAAGTTGGAAGGGACCTCGGAGGTCATCTAGTCCAACCCCCTGCTCAGGCAGGAAACCCTATACCATTTCGGACAAATGGCTGTCCAGTTTTTTCTTAAAAACTTCCAGTGTTGGCGCATTCACTGCTTCTGGAGGCAGGTTGTTCCACTGGTTAATTGTTCTAACTGTCAGGAAGTTTCTCCTTAGTTCTAGGTTGCTTCTCTCCTTGATTAGTTTCCATCCGCGCTTCTTGTACTTATTCGTTTAGACAAAGAGTTCAATAATATTGACCAATATAAATAAATATAAAACTACATGATATTTTGGCATATGTGTGAAAAGAGTACATGAAAGATAGCTATGACAAATGAGACAAAGATTATAAAGTCAGAGAAACAAAAGGAAAAGAAAGAAATGATTCAGTCCTAACCCTACTTGTAGAGCAAATTCCCATCTGTTATGAGAACATCATAAGGAGAAGTTCAGAAATATTTAGGCTTTGCTTATCTGTCTCATTCTCACAATTCAACAGGTTTTGGACTTGCCAAACATTTGTATCCATCCTAGCATGTTCCATCATGACCTCTTGAGCATTCAAATAAAATTACTGTCAGAGCTTTGAAAATTATTCCCTATTTTTTTCTATTATTGTGAAACATTAATTGAAATTTCATGTGTTAAGGAAACTTCAGCTTATTGTGCTATCATTCAGTCAGACTTTTGGAAAACTTTTCCTGCCTAGAAAACCTAAGTATGGTGCTTTGTGTCAAACAACTTCCCTTGAAATGTGCTGAAAGTATAGACTACAACTGATAGAACCATGGTTTCTGTATGTTATGTTAATCATCAAAAAATGAAACAAAATAGAAGGGTGCAGAGAATTGCAGATCCTAGGAAATGTGTAGAGAAAATTCCTGAGTACATAAAATACTAATTTTAAATCACAGTACTGGTATTTAGCACTTTTATGCCCATGTTTCATTTTTTTTTCAAGAAGACTTGTGTTACTGCAGAGTCATTCTGACCATTGATCCTATGTCAACATTCTAATCCTTTTGTCCTCCAAGAACATGTTTTCCTTCTTTCTAAAAGCTTGCAGATTTCATCCATGTGCCTTGCACAGGCTTCTAGGTTTTCTGCCAGTTTCTGGATTTTTGCCCTGAGTAGAGTATAGCTCACTTTTGTCATCTCTTCTTTGTGCTCAGGCACCAGAAAGCCCTGAGGACCACAGAACACCAGGAAGCAGGCAGAATTATAAAGGGCAATAGAAGCACTTTTCTCAGTCTGCAATAAGAAAGGATCAGTGGGATTCCAACTGCGGTGCAGGAACTCCAAGCAATTCATTGTTTCCTTCATCTGATTGTGACAAGCCAGGGCAATTTTTTTTATTCTTTTCACCTCCTTGGAGTTACAGAGCACTAAAGAAAGGTCTGAAGTCATGGAAACAGCCCCTCCTGCAGCCGCCACTCCTAAACCCACCCCAGAAGCCAAGAGGGAGGCTCCTAGAGTTGCAGGGCTCAAGGACAGCCCCACTATGGCCATAATTGCTCCGGCAGCACTTAAAGAATTTCCCGTTAGATATGCAATGAGAGAACATCTGTTCAGTTTACTGAGTCTCTGTAATATCTTTTGGAGTTTCTTGATGTAGCTGCATAGCCGGCTTTGCTGGTCAAGCAGTGTGTTGTAGAAGCAACATGTAGGATCAAAACCGAAGGGGAAAACACCATACTCCATAATCTTCATGGAAGAGAAGGGAAAATAAAAAGGTCACTAAGAACGGCAAACTCGTACTTTGACCAAGAGACATACAGCTGTATCTGGAATCCTAAACAAAGTTTTCCCTGCCCAGGAATTCTGAGAATTGCCATCCTAATATATCTAGAGGGCAGCAACTTGGCAGTTTGCTTTTAACCCATTCTACAAAACCATATCTTTTCTTCTGTCTTAATTTGAGATTCAAGCCCTTCCCCCATAGTTCCTGATTGCTCCAAGACTTTTTGTTGCTTTTGGTATAGCCCTCTAAAAATAATTCCTAAAATCTTGGCAAGCTTTCCCATGAAAATGTTCATGGACTATCTTTTGTAGCATCCTTTAAGAGCTATGAAACTATTGCACTCTCTTGTAAATCGCCAGAAAGAGAAGCATACTGTACATACCCAAATGAAAGTAAAGATGATCTATTTTAGACAGCTTTCTCATGTACATACTGTATGATTTTTCCCCACTATTGAAAACACTTCATCCATCCTTGACTCAGCAGAAAACTATACAGGAATCAAATTTGCTACCCCCCAGTATCAATCTGTATGTTATCTTTATTTGCTTGTCTTTCTGTCTCTGCCACTCACCTCACATCTCAAACATAACAGATGAAGATTAATTGTTTATCATAACTTTGAGGTTACCCTTGGACAGTATTGGAATAAAAAAGTGGGGAATATATTTTAACACTAATATAGCTAAGATTGACTTAAAATTGTCTCATTCATAGGCTAAGAACAAAATGAAAATGATATTATGGGGACCCAGCACAAGTGCAAAGGAAGAAATTAATAGATAAGGATCTTAATGTGATGTTGAACTATATTCCTAAAATATAGAATTGATCATCTCATTAAAAGCTTTGGCCTTTTCAAGCTTGGGGCACAGCAAAATGATAATTTTAGGTAATTGGAAAGAAGTCTACTTTCCTGATTTTAAGAAATGGATTCAGGATACAAGTTTGATTTCAAAAAGTTTCTATGTTTAAAACTGAGAAAGTGGTACAGTATGTCTCCATGTCAGTTATATTTAATGATAAGCCTAAGGACTAAATTAATTTTTTATCATAATCTATTGTTATATAATTTTTTCCCTTTTAGTTTTAGTCACATTCAGTGTATAATCACTGTCTTTTAAAAATTAGGGCAGTAGTTTTCTATATTTCACTATTAAAACATAACTTTTTTTAAAAAAAAAATCTCTTCACCTTCCCTCACAAGTCCAAGACAGTAAATTGCAGCCCAAGCCATCATTATATTGCAGCAGATTTTCTGGATACCTTTGAATGACAATTTAACATAAAGTAGAATAATAATGAGAACCAGTTTAGTAATGGTTAAGGCACAAGGCTAAAAACTGGGGAATTATGAATTCTAGTCCTGTCTTAGGCATCAAGCTAGCAGGGTGATCTTGGGCCATTCGCTTTTCTCAACCCTAGGAAGGAAGAAAAGGCAAACCACTTCCAAAACTCTGGCCAAGAAAACTGCAGGGATTAGTTTAGGCAGTCACCAGGAGTCAACACTAACTAGAAAAGAAGGAGAAGAATCCCTGACTTTGTCCCATTAAATTATGTGAAAAAGGTTAAAAGTTAGCATTCTTTTTAAGTAAAAGTAAATTATTTTTATAGAGAAGGAAGGATAAAAATATCTACAATAAAATGTTCAAAAGGTTTTCAAAGTGAAAAAAAGTAATAATTCCACCTACCATCGTTTTCTCTCAGACCAGTGTTCTCATGAATGATTCTCACGCTGTTTTGGGACCAGCTTTATTTATACTTTCCATAACCCCCTTTGCTCCAGTGGGATTGCTTTGCATCAGACCAGAAATCTGTCATTTCCTGGCACCCCTACCCATTATCCTTCCCCTGGAGATTTCAGAAGGATATGACACTGAACACTGGCTATGGAGACAAGTGCCTCTCCTGTTAGATTCAGGAAACCATCTTTATACTGTTTGTTCTAAAATACATCTACACACACTCACACTCACAAACACACACACTACCGTTCCTGACTCTAATCAAATGTGGTCATTTCCCAAAGAGAGAACTCTACCCTTCCTCTTCTTGAAATAACTGGTAACATCATGCTTTCATGTTATGGGACTCTGTGCCTTCCAGGCAGGTGACTGAGCCAGCAGAATCTTTTCATAAAATACAGGATGATCTCATCCAATCTTCCAGATTACTTGAATTCTGTGTCTTTTGTAAAGGAAAAACGTGTCACAGGAATGCTGCTTTTGATTGCCTGGGATACACCAGGTCCAGAGTTAAACAGTTTTCAAAAATGCATATAGGCATCTATTGTATCCACCCTTGCAAAATTTCAAAAAGCCTTCGATAACTTTCCTCAACAAAGGAGCCAAACGTAGTGGTCATGAGATAAGAGGATTCATCCATTTATTGTTAACTGTCTAAAACATTATTGGAGACTTCTTGGACACGTCTCTGCAATTTTATTGGCGAGATTTTTCAAAAGTGGTTTGCCATTGCCTCCTTCCTAGGGCTGAGAGAAAGTAGTCCAAAGATCACCCAGTTGGCTTTGTACCCAAGATTGGACGGTCCCCTGGTTTCTAACCTGATGCCTTAAGCCAGTGGTTCTCAACCTTTTTAATGCCGCGACCCCAACCGGTCGTAAGTCGAGGACTAAACCGGTCGTAAGTCGAGGACTAAACCGGTCGTAAGTCGAGGACTAAACCGGTCGTAAGTCGAGGACTACCCAACCGGTTGTAAGTCGAGGACTTTCCCTGCCTGGGAGTGCCGCGCATGCGCCGGCCGAGGCATAGCTGGCAAGCGGCAGAGACGGAGCAGGCCGACCACCAGCTGGCCCAGCCCAAGGGGGGTAAGGCACCCGGCGGAAAAGGGAAAAAAATGGTGGACAAAAAAAAATGGCAGACAAAAAAAATGGCGGACAGCCTTGCTTGGCGACCCCCATGAAATGGTCAATCGACCCCAAATGGTGTCCCGACCCACAGGTTGAGAACCACTGCCTTAAGCACTACACCAAACTGGCTGTAGCTAAAACATAGAAAAAGAAACAGCAAGAATGAATGAGCAACTTTTAGTGCAGGGAAGTAAGAAATGGATCAGCGTCGGGACCAATGCTTGCTAATGTTCAGAATGGATTTTGACTTAAGGATAAGCAGTGAGCTGTCTAAGTCTGTGGATGATACCCAATTTTTCAGTGTTCTGAAAAGCAAGAAGTTAGTATAATTGTATGTGGGAATAACCTTCAGAAACAGAAGGAAGAGCTGCAGATTGGATGATCATCATGTACATATAGTCCTTGACTTATGGTCCGTCGCTTAGCAATCTTTTGAAGTTATGACAGACCCCTCCCCCTAAAAAAGGTTCCAATGGCCTATTCCCCCCCCCCCGTGGTCCTGTGACTGCACTTCACTCAGCAGTTGGACCGCATTTATGGCCATTTGCATCATCCCATAGTCATGTGACAACATTTTACCTCATTTTTGCTGAAAACTTTTTTTTTCCTCCAGACACCAGGCATGTCTTTTTATATTTTGGTTGCCATATCAAATGAAAAAGAAAAATATGCTTTTGCAAACTTGTTATTCATAAGACAATTTTATTATATTTATTATATGGGTTAATTCAAGGAATTTCAGCATGAATAATTACAAACTAAGAACAAAATGCTCACTAGTTATGTTTCAACATCTTAGATTTCATACTAATAATTTTATTTGCTTGCTGCCCAACATAATAGGACAGTATTTTCATACATATTTATGTATACACACAGAATTATTAGCCCTTAGGCAATACCATCACATTACCTATAATTTTATATGACAATATTTTCCAGTCAAAGATGTTTCCCCTGGGAAATTCATGGGCCTGCAAAACTTTCTCTATATCATGAGATTTCAGTACATAATCCCACATGTAGAGATCTGATATTTCTCCCACAAAATGTGGCTTTTGCTGATCAGGCATATTTTGTGCACCTTGATCCCGTCCAAGCATTGCTGTGCCACCTGCTTGGAGAATGTGTCCCATATTATGCACTTTTCGGATACTACTTTTTCCATTCATCCAAAAGGCTGTAAGGCCAAATGCTGACTCCCAGGTGACACAGATGTGGCTCCCCAAAGTGCTGAGATCAGGAAGGGCAAACCTCACACTCCGACCCCCCATGTGTAAACCAAAGTGGCCCATTGCTTCACGCAAGACTCTCAATTCATCACTTTGAGAATGGTAGGAAAAGAGAATTATTCTGTGTTCATCTAAATACTCTACTGCAACCCTCATACAGAGTGTGAATTCCATCAGATTCAAAGGCTGCATTGGGGATATGATCACAAAACTGCCTTTTGCTTCATTGGGGAAACTCAGAACTCTGCCTTGTAGACCTAGAAGAGAGAATATTATCATGACCTTTCAAGAAGCACACTAAATTAGTGTTTTTATTTGTGTGTTATCACAGAGCTATATCTTACATTCTACAGTAATTAGCATATGTAATGAAAACCGTTATATAGGTATGGTTAACAACAATACCTATCTGTACATTATTACTCTGGGGTAGACAGGAGATGCTCTCAATATCATGACCCAAGTCTGTAGACTGTGAGGGTATGGATGGGATATAAAAGGCTGAAATTTTACTAAAGCAAGATAGAACTACTATCTGTTCATTAAAGTTCTTCAATATCTCAAGTGTTCATCATGGAATGGTACTATTTTGAAGGAAGAAGGATCTTCCTAGAGTAACAGCTATTGCTAAATGGGCAGGTGAAAGTCATGACCAGAGAGTATTGCCTAACTTCAGTTTGTATACCAATTGCAGCCATAGTTACAGGATGTTGTGGCAGTGACTCATATCCTTATCATCTCTCATTTGGACTCTCGGTTGCATGCAGTACATGAGATTGCCTTTTAAACCTGCTTAGAGGTGTGGTCTCAGAATTGGTCCAGAATACATCAGCCCAGTTGCTGATGGATATTCACTAATATGAGCACACTACATCTGTGCACTACGTTGGTTTCTATTAGCTCCAAGTGTAATTAAAGTGCTGGGGTTTTTGTTTTTTTATCTTGAAAGACGTATATCAGTGGTGGCGAACGGGTGCCAGAGGTGGCACTCGGAGCCCTCTCTGTGGGCACACATGCCATTGCCCCAGCCTCACCTCCCCTGTGACCCCCTCCTCTCCAGCAGCCCCCCTGAAGGAGAGTCGCCCCTGAGCGTGGCCCATGCAGAGCAGCACAGCCAAGGACATGGCAGCCAGGCAGCGTAGACAAGACTCTGCCCTCACACCCCATCGTGCACAGTTGATGCTGCAGGGCGCGGGAAGAGGGCGTGACCGCCATAGCACTGCTGGGCGATCTGTGGCGGGCCCTGGAGGCGGTGAGTGGTCCTGCGGGCAGGTGCAGCAGGGGATGGGGGCAGAGCGGGGGCGGGGCAGGGGGTGGAGCAGGGGCGGGGCCAGTTTTTGGGCACTCGGTCTCTAAAAGGTTCACCATCACTGACCTATATGATGTCAGAGTGCTTACAGGGCCATCTTTTCTATTCAATTTTGGCCCACTTGAACATATTCAAGTTGAACATCTCAGAACCACCTTGTGATTCCACACATTTTTAAAAGATAGAGGTAGGGAATAATTCATAGAGGCACCTTCATTAGGGATATGTTTACATTTTGGAAGAGCCTCCCCTCAAGAATTCAATCCCTCCTTACAGGCTTTCTTTAAGTTGTTAAAAACAAAATTACTTTGGAGAGCCTTGGAAGGTTGAGCTGATGTCATCACGTAGTGTAAGTAACAGTGGAATATAATTTTATTGTTTTTAGCCTTTTACTATGGATGTTATATTGCATTTTTGCAAATAATATTTTCTGATTGGGGTAAAATATAAATCAAATAACTATTTATTATTTAACTGCTCTCTATTGGTAGTCTTTATCTTTTTTTGTATCTTTATTCGTCTTTTGTATTCCCTAAAGAACTTTTATTATTAGGGTGTTCAAACGTGTGTATAAAAATGATTCATTGTTTACTTCTGTCTCTATCATTGTCCCCTTCCTCTATTATTTCACTTTCAATGAATTATTCTGAAAGACTTTGAGGTGAGCAGCAGCAACATATATCCACCTTTTTGATCTGATACTTGTTTTGCTTCTTTTCAATCAAACATTAGTCAGATCAAAGCAAATCAGGGATAGTCAGTTACCAACCTCACCCTATGACTTCTGTATTTACCCCCATACCCCAGTGACCTGTCTGAGATTCTCTCACAGGCTAATTGCACATGCAGATACATCTGGGCAAAAGTAAGCTACATGACAAGTAGATGATCAACATATATAGCTATTCTCCCCAAGCCCAAACTATATTAAGAAAAAACACCATAAACTATTCAGTTCCATTAAAGATGTAGGAAGAAGAGACAAAATAAGGGAAATAAAGGGATAATTTTTAGAATATTAAATAATTCTCTTGCAAAGACTATTAGAAACAAGCATAAACCAACCTACAATATGACAACGCACATACCTGAATCAGTATCACTGTCTCGAACAGGACTCCATCCTCCATCATGAACTGCAAGAAATGAAATGTCTGAATTTCTAATATTCAAAAATGAAAGATTCATATTCACCATAAGACTTGACGGTATCACTACTCTGGCCTCTGAAAAATGAAAGATGTTCCTTGAAAGAAAGAGGATATAGATACAGAAAAGGGTGCCTTACACCCCCCCCCCCCCCAATAAACCTCTCCCTCTCCCTCTAATTTACTAGAATGAATTTGCAAGATCAGTTCTCTTGGAAAATGGGAATTCAAGAAGAGCTGATACATTGTCAACTATTTA
>NW_015386915.1:283830-286701 GCF_001527695.2 Protobothrops mucrosquamatus | reverse complement strand
ATTAAAATCTTTCACATGCAATCTTTTCAATTATGTGTCCTGTCAATAAATTTCTAAGTGGTAAATTTGTCACTTTTCTGGCAAACATTTCAGGAATGCTTCTTAAATGCTCAAAGGATTTAACTAAATCTCACCTGAAGACAAGTGTTACAATTTCATAGAAATTTAAGAAGCCCAAAACAAAACAAAACAAAAATCCTTGTCATTTAAGTTCTAAAAAATAATGTACTGGAAGCTACAAGTGGCGATAAAACACCATAATCACCCATAATTACAGATACAAGTTAAAGACTTCTTTTAAAACTTTGCTTAAAAGATTAATTGGAACTTTCTCCACATACTTTTTTATGAAATCTAAAAAAAAAAATGTAAACTCAAAACATAATTTAAAAGAGAGAATTTGATTATGAAGTTGATTTGATCTGATTTTGATTCTTCTGAGATCCTAAGTTTATTTTCAGACATAGTATTAAATTATGCAAAGAATTAAGCAACTTGGAAGAAAATGTATGGACAACTAACTATGATATTAATTTAAAAACTGTTAAAAACATGGCATCATTTTCCATGACTTCTTTAATTCTACATATTTAAAAATAACACCTTCTCAATTTTTTCCCAGGTGACAGAGAAACTAAATGCAGAAAGAGGACAGTAGTTCTTGCAGGGTACAAGATCTAATATATAGAGATTTAATATTCTTTTCTCTGTCTTCTTTTCAGCTACATTTTTCTTCCATAAAATAAATATTCTGCTTGTACAGTTGAAGCAAAATATTTTACTATATTTAAATAAAGCACCTCCGCCTTATTGGAGGGGCAATATATTAAGACTGGCTAAAAACTGAACTAAGAATCAGCACAATTTGTTTGAACCATAAGCTGAATGAATTATTCATATTTCTTTAGATATAAGTTCTTCTGAATTCAGAGAGAATTAGTATCTGGTAACTAAATAAAAGGTTGCTGCCTCTGTAGCTTAGAGAAGATGATTCCTCTTGGTCTGTGGACACTGAATAAAATATGGCAATGTACATATTGATCCACTGGTGAAAAGGTTATTAAGGTCAACTTAAGTCTGTTTGCATTATAGGCTGGAGAAAATCTAGGGGAATTTCAGGAGATACAGCATAATAAAGAATAAGGCATGTTTGAGTTGTGGTCAAGTGAAAATGTGGACACTGTTGCATACAAAAGACCATAATATGCCTCAAATCTGGAAAGGAAAGTCACAAATTGACTACTCATCTGGAGATTTTATGTACACCAGTGTTGGACTGGACAGGAAGCGTTTTCATTTTCATCTATATCAATAAACATATTTTACATTTATTAAGACTTGCACCCATTCATTTTTTAAGATCTTTCATTCCACATTTCAGTTACATAATTAATGCTAATCGACAACCTATTTTTAAATCCCATTTGTCGGTTTCATGGTAAAGGCAACTTTGAAGCTGCTATGGCACACTGTTTTAGCACTACGTACAGTTTATGCTTAGCACTACGTACAGTTTCAACACTGCTTAGCACTACGTACAGTTTATGCTTAGCACTACGTACAGTTTGTTTGTGTAGTGGTTTATGGAAATGACCTTGGGAAGCAGGGAAAAAGGAGGGAGCCAAGGGAAATGTCAGAAAACAGGCAATTTAGGCCACAGCAGGAATATGACTAGGGCAAGCAACTCAGAAGGGATCCTCCCTAGTTTCCTGAGCTGTAAAGTATGTGTGGATCTGTTTATCAGTTAATGGATAGATATCAACTAATAGATATTTTAGATTCCCGAGGAAACAGACTAGACTTTTCCTAGCTGTTGGTATAACCAGAACATAAACCATATTACCTATATCTTCAATAAGCTTTGGCAGTGAATTGAAAAATTATCCACACTAGCTTTGATATCATCTATCTATACGAACAGTTTGCATTCAATGTCAATATCAAGTGTCATCACAAACTGCATATCCTGAGATTGTCTAATGAAAGAAGCCACATATTCAAAAACCAAGTTAAAGATTAGAGAAGACAGGGGCCATCCTTGATTAGTGCCATCATATTGTTTAATAGGTGATAAGACAAATATATTTGCAATGACTTTAACCACAATAAAAATATAAAATTATAATGTAATTGACAAAAATTGGTGGAAGCTCACATCTGCTTACTAGTCCTTAAACTAGAAGAAACTTCTCATATGCTAATTCCCAAGTATTTCATGAAATAGTTTGTGTAGACTTATGGCATAATATCTTTGGAAAATAATGCACTTCATTTTAAAGAAAATAAAATTGATTAATAAAGAGGTAAGTTTTGTTCATTCTAAAAGTCTGGAAATAATATAATCTCTTGGAAGACTAGGAAATGCTTTTCTCAAATTATCATTGATCTCAGGCCAAACATACTTTTCAGTTCCATGAGTGATTGAATGTGAAGACAAAAAAATATTTATGTAAAATAAATTTCACAGTCATCCAATAGAATAAGCTGCTTCATGATGTGAATCTCTTCCCCTTCATTGGAGGTCTTCAAACCTTCTTCAGAGATTGAAAATCTATTGGGTCAAAATGCTTTGGAATCCCTGTATTGAGCAGGGAGTTGAACTACATGAACACTGAAGTCCCTTTCAAATCTATGATTCTGTAGTTCTAAGATCCTGTAATTATCAGATTGTTGGCAACCAGGGCTTTTTTTCTCAGAGAAAAGGTGGTGGAACTCACCTCCCTCCCCTGGCCACGCCCCCACCCAAACCTGGCCACGCCCTCATCAAACCCTAGGACCGCCCCTTTAGAGAACAGGAATGCAAGTAAAATTTGGGAGGGGCTATAAAAGTAAATGTATGGAATTACATAAAAAGCAATGCAGTACATGTGC
>NW_015386915.1:263048-280475 GCF_001527695.2 Protobothrops mucrosquamatus | reverse complement strand
TCTTGCTCGGGCAGGGTCGCCTAGGAAACGGGCCAGGGGCGCGCCGACCGAGCCTCCCTATGGCTGCGGTTGTGAGCCAGGCAGGGGCAGAGAGCTGCGAGTGCGAGCGCGCCCCCCCAGATGTTGCGCCCGGTGCGGCCGGCCCGGAAAAAGGTGCCGGAACGCGGTTCCGCCGCGTTCCGGCTGAAAAAAAGCCCTGTTGGCAACAAATAAAAGGACCTGATCCAAGAACAGAAAAACATTTAGATCCTTTAACAGCCCTAGATTATGTTCCATAATAGGCCATGGTTAATTTTACACAATATTCATATGTGTATAATTTGCTGCAGCAAGCTGTCATCTTAATATATAGTGATCTTGCACTTTAACACACTTTCAATTCACAGTATTGAATCTGTGTTTTTATAATTTGCACTTACAGTCAGTATTTGCTTTAATGCAAAAGTATGCTAAAAGATTTTTTTTCTCAAAGTTTCACAGATTTTATTTAATCACCATGAACGCAAGAGTTTCACAAAATAAAAAAAATGTCGTGCTGGCTAAAAAAAAAAAAAAGAGGAAGCCACACTAAATCCCTGTTAAATAAATAAGTAGCAAAGAGTAGTCAACAGTCTCTTCTATTGAGATAGAAGAAGCTTTGTAGAATAAAATACATTTTGATCAGTGACTTAAAAGGAAGGAACGAAATCAGAAGGCAGTGGGAGGAAAAGAGTGGGAAGGCCACTCAAAGACACAATGTTGAAAGCAGAAGAACAAAGTATACGCTGAAAACTTCTAAAAGGAGAGAAAAGATTAACAGAGCTAAAGAAATTTCGCCAAGCCAGTGCTCATAAGCACATAATTAAAATGTATTGTATTAATTGAACAAAATCATAAAGTTTATACTATATGTTCACATTCCTCAGTATTACAGATTTCCATTTTCTACTTTGTAGATAAGTCCATCCTAATTTATTGCATCTTTTTACAATATCTTTATGTAACAGTAGAATTTCACTGGTAACTTCATTCGCTTTCTTCTTCAATTCCCTTCTTCTAAAATACCAAGATTGTGTACGTCTACATTAGGTATACCAAATGCACCAAGAGAGTTTGAACGGGTAGGCTATGGAACGGGTAGGCTATACATCAGGGGGGGGAAAGAGGTGGAGACAACACCCCCTGTTTACAAAGTATGTATAACTGGATCATTCAATAGGATGGATTTGTTTACATTTGATGTAAATGCTACTCAGGATTTAACTCTCCAGCTGTCTGTGACAAAGGTGAAGTTCAACAGAGATTCTATGAAAAACAGAGCCCTCTGGGTACTTCGACTATTTTGGATTTCATCTGAAAAAGGTAGAAATGGATACAACATTGTTATATCAACAAACATGGCTCCATGTGGATCTACATGGTGTTCTTCATGGGTTTCCCTGGGAAGCTTTAACTGGTTGAGAATGCTGTGGCACAGGCAGTGCCACAATGGCACACATCAAAAAAACGACAATAAAGGTTATCTTATCTTATCTTAGTTATAATGACAATAAAGGTTATCTTTATTGTCATTATAAAAAAATGACAATAAAGGTTATCTTATCTTATCTTAGTTATAATCTATGAAGACTTACAGGACAAAGTTATTTGAGGGACTTTAACTGAAAACTACATTACAAAATTAAAATTTCAGTGAAATCCCAAGAATAACTATGATCTATATTCCTTTGGAAAGAGATGACTAAATTCTTTGCATCAGAAATAGAAATATCACATCTCCAAAGCTTCTGATTGTACTTTAACTGCAACCTATACACACACATACAAGTTTTGGTCTAAATTATTTTTCATGAGGATGATCGATTTTGCCCTCGGGAGAATTCTCTCACCAGTTTTCTAAATTTAACATATGAATTATTGCCCTAAATTTTGAGCATCATTTATGAATGAATGACAGTGGAATCAATGGCATTTCAAGAGAAACATGACCCATATAACCCTGAACAGTAAGCCCCACTAAAATCCCTCAAATTAGGGTACAGAAACCATCCCAGAAACCTAATCAGCATATCAATAGGATGTTCCTTATTTAACATACATGTAATTTGCAGATAATTTCATGTTGGATTATAAGGAGTGCAAAACTAGATGGTCAGCTTTTTTCAATCAGGGAATAAACAGGGGCTCCAGGCTTATGCAAAAGTGTGTACTCTTTCATTAATGCATGCTATTATGAGGGTATCTAATCAATCAGTCAGCCACGTGGTTCTAATAAAAGGTGCCAACCTACCTGAATTTCCTTCCAGAAGGGAAAGAGCAGAGTTCATTCAGAAATACATTTCAGAATCTTTCCTTACTAAATAAAAGTAAGCCAGCTAAATCAAATCAGGGATTTACAATCACAGTCACTAAAGGAAACCTTAACTTTGGTATGTGAGGTGTGACTCAGGTAGAAAATTCCTTTCTACAGCATCACTCTTGACAATAAGAAACTTGCTCAACTGCTCTCAAGATTTTCCCCTTCCTTTTTTTCCTGCGTTTAGCCAAGCATCACTGGAGGCCACTGTGAGGTCAAAGACAATCAAACTGAATAAAGACAAAGCAAGAAGGAACTTTATCAAGAAAAGTCTGATTGAACAAGGAGGCATATTTATCTTCATTTATTCTAATCTAAGCCACTTCTCAAAAGAAACTTGTGAGACAGGAAATTAATACAATTTCCATATTCAGCCTGCTCTGCAGGAGTTAAATTCAGAGTTATTTAACCCTACTTCAAGATAGCATGTTTAAATGTGTCAACTAAACAAGGACCTAATAAAAAAAATCAAAATAGTGTTTTAACAGCAGATACAGTATAACCAAATGCTGACATGATTATGTCCAGATATACTTCCATTATAAAAAATTTCAGTGGGAGGAAAAATTCAATAATAAAAACTATAGTCATAAACAGTAAGAATAATAAGCACACTTTACTGCAAGCTGCTAAAAGATTAATAATCATAAGAGGCAATGTATACAACAGGGCATTTTGACCTGATAAAATACCATTTACATTGCACTTTAATTTTTCCTTCTTTGGAGCCATGTGCTAAACTAGCCCCCTTTTTTTCTATCTAAGCTTTCCATGTGACAAGTCAGGCTAAAAAATTACTCCAAACTGAAGTCTGGAACTGAGCCAGGATTTAAATCCCTATCTCATAAACCAAAGTATATTATTCTATTAATCCTACACAACATTTCTTCATCCACAGGGCAAAATAATTGGAAGGAAGGAAGGAAGGAAGGAAGGAAGGAAGGAAGGAAGGAAGGAAGGAAGGAAGGAAGGAAGGAAGGAAGGAAGGAAGGAAGGAAGGAAGGAAGGAAGGAAGGAAGATTCTAAGGAAACATTATTAGGTGAAAGCTATTATTCTTTGCTTTAAAGACATAATTTTCAATATTAAGGTACTATATTGAGACATATAAACAAAAATAGAAAGGAAGGATAATTTCATACTTTGGTTACTTTTGTTTTACCTTTAGCTAGAAGGTTGAAATAACCAGGTTATGAGGGATGTCAGTAATGCTTAACCTGACATAAGAAGAGCAATTTTAGTTTACAAAACTGGGACCCAACAGAAAATCAAGGAATATTCTAGAGTATAAGATAAACATACTGTAGCTATCTTATGGTTTTTTTAAAAAGTATTTTTACCCTACCTGAAGGCAACATAGTGAATTGAAAACCACCTCTTTTAATCATGCTTTCTATCAGTACTAGGTTAAACTTCCTGAACAATTACTATGAACAAGTGAATGACATCATAACTGTGCTAAAGAGTCATCATCAGAAGGACTAAAAAATGCTACTTTCTCTTTACTAGCTTCTTTCTCTGTGCCCTGCCTAGCTCTGTGGCACTGCAGTTCATTGGGCTAACCTGTTTCTTTTGCCTTTGCTAACTAGCTACAGCCATGTACATTTAGGCAAGAAAAACCAAATGTACAGGTATAGTATAGGGGGTACCTTGCTCAATAGTATTAACTGTGAGAGGGATCTCGGAGTCCTAGTGGATAATTAAATATGAGCCAGCAGTGTGCTGCAGCTGCCAAAAAAGCCAACACAGTGCTGGGCTGCATTAACAGAGGGATAGAATCAAGATCATGTGAAGTATTAATACCACTTTACAATGCCTTGGTAAGGCCACATTTGGAATACTGCATCCAGTTTTGGTCACCACGATGTAAAAAAGATGCTGAGACTCTAGAAAGAGTACAGAGAAGAGCAACAAAGATGATTAGGGGACTGGAGGCTAAAACATATAAGGAACGGTTGCTGGAATTGGGTATGTCTAGTTTAACAAAGAGAAGGACGAGGGGGTAGCAGTGTTCCAAAATCTCAGGGGCTGCCACAAAGAAGAGGGAGTCAAGCTATTCTCCAAGGCTCCTGAAGGCAGGACAAGAAGCAACGGATGGAAACTGATCAAGAAGAGAAGCAACCTAGAACTAAGGAGAAACTTCCTGACAGTTAGAACAATTAACCAGTGGAACAACCTGCCTCCAGAAGCGGTGAATGCTCCAACACTGGAAGTTTTTAAGAAGAGACTGGACAGCCATTTGTCCGAAATGGTATAGGGTTTCCTGCCTGAGCAGGGGGTTGTTCCAACTTTATTATTATTATTATTATTATTATTATTATTATTATTATTATTATTATTATTATTATTATTATTATTATTATTATTATTATTATTATTATTATTATTATTATTATTATTATTATTATTATTATTATATGCTTTATCCAGCCAATGATGGGGAACATTTCTAGGAAGGACCATACTTGCCAATTAGCTATGGCAACTTTCCTGGTACTTCATAAATACTACACTACCCTAAAGAGGTGATCACAGTATTATTCTTTAGTATCACGCCAGCTGATCACCCTTGAAAAGCCTTCAAGCTGTTCTCGAAAGTTTTATATTTTTAAGATGGAGGGGAACCCTTTCCCATTATTTCAAGAATATCTTCACTACTCTTTGTTGGACAATTTGGAGCCTGCAGCCCTCTACTTTATCTCCACTATCTCTGCCTTAAAATATGTATACAAAAATATCACAAAGAAGGAAAAGGAAGAAGAGGAGCTGCTGTGTTTCATCCCCATTTTCTCTCTGGCCAATTGTTTCTTCAATAAAATCTTAAAGCTGCTTTGTTGAATCAGTTGTCCCTGTATCTTGAATCACAAGCTCTGAATCACACCATCTGTGAAAGTTGAAGATCCAATTTGAATGGATCAGCATGATTCATGCCATTTTATGCTTCATATGTATTTGCTAATGGATACATCGCTAAGCTAACAAAGATGTTAAACGTTATTCCATTATTAAAAACAGAAACACAATTTTCCNTAATTGAGATATATGTTTTTCTTTCCTAAAGAACGTTGTGGGGGGGGGGCATACAAATTCTGCAAACAATTAATCTCTGAACTATATCATTGGTACACTTTGTTGAGCAAGGTGCAATAATTTGGCTGAACATTCCCAGAAACTCTAAGAAATGCAGTCCAAGGAAGGAATAAAGTTTACTGCCAATATTTTTGGCTCTCTGATCATGAACCACAATACTGTGACTTTGTAGTAGAACTGAATCTGAACCACAAATTCAGGATCAATCAAGGGTGCCTACCTTTTCCTCTTCTCATGTTTGCATAGCTTCATTTCAGTTTGTGCAATCAGATGATTTGATCAGATTCCTGGAGATTCAAAAGTTTATTACACATGTACTTGACACTTGACCTTCCTGGCTTCTGTGATCTGCCATAACAGAACTCTCTTGTTATGTGATGCCAGAGGGTTTGGTCCTAGCAGCACTCAAAGAGGCCATTTTGTGACTTCAAGCACAGAAATACTATATATACTTAGCTAGTTTTGGGAGTAAGCAATGTAATCCAAAAAAAACAGAGCAAGAGATAGTATGCAAGATAAATTACAGTTGTAAAAGAAGAAAAAGGGAAGAAAATATAGCTAAATCGAGATTATTCCAACTCTGTTCATTGCACTTTTCCATAAAATTATATTCTTGCAAAGCATCCTTACATCTACTATGACCATACACCACTTCATACATTGCCTTTTATTTCTTAAATTTCACCTTCCCCTTTCTCTAAATTTCACCAACTCCATTCAAATTCAATTTTCTCCTTCTTTTTCCTTCTTACTCAAATACTTGTTTTCAATTTCATTTTCATTTTCTCAATATGACAAAGCCACTTCAGTATACCACTTTCATATTAGTCACTCACTTGTTGTATTCTATCCATATTCCTTCAGTACTCATTCATTCTTGACCCTGTATATTCTTGTTTTACCACCCATACTTCTTAAGAAATCCACTCCTTTAAAGTTATTTTTAGTTTCTCCTGACATATCCTGTTCTCACTTCCATTTAATACACAGTAATTTCACTTTCTTTTCTCACAATAGACCATATATTACATATCTACTAGCATCTACACAGGGTACACATGCTCATCTACTTCCATAAGCAAAGGATTATCTGTATTTCTTTTCCCTGTTTAAACATTAAGTGCCGAACCATGCATTTGAAACAAATCAATCTCTAGATGCTACTTACTGAGGTCAAATGTAAAAGACTATCACAATCTACATTTTATAAGTGAAAGGGGGGGGGCAGAACCTTACTAATCCATTTCCAGACCAATCTATATAATCAAATATATCTTTAAAATATGTTTCAAACTGTTTTGCTTTTCTGATTAGTTCTCAGACCAGAAAGACCAGAAAAGAACTTTCCTCAAGCCAATTAGACATTTTTACAAGATTATTAAAGCTGCTCTGGGGCACAGTTTAAAGAGAAAATAAGGGAGTCAAAGGAATAAAAGTTATTTTTCTTGTTCTTGGACCTGGCTTCAATCTGATTAAGTCTTTCAATCATATTTAGGAATATTAAAATGAACTAGCACAGTATTAGTTTCTCTTCTTATTGCTTCAAGGTTTTGAGATGTACTGTCTCAATTCTTGTACCAACACATATCCAAATTGTCTTGTAAGTAATATTATCTGAACAAATTGAATTATCTATTTCTAATGTCTCCAAATTATTTTTCAAAAGAGAAGTCTTGCAGGATCCCCAGGTTTAATGAGAGTTTTTTATATTTTCTAAGACCTCCTTCCCACCGCAACCTTTGCTATTAATGAAAATTGTTCAACAATTTGCATACCTAAGTTAACTTTGCTTTACAATGTTTAGCAGCTTAACCCAAATTTAAGAACATGTTTAATAACTTCACAATATCTGGAAACTCAGACTAAGCAGATATCTGGTCCACATAGTCTTAATCTGAGCAGGACACTACCAACAAATTCAGTCTGTACATACCAATTACATTACATTGTAGGACACCTGTTGCTAACTTTGATTGGCTTGTGAGTTGTATTGGCTTAAAAAGGTATATGCCTTCACCGTTAAACATGAAAACTATATTAATTTTACATGGAAAGTTTTGTAGGTGAAGTGTTATTTTAATCCTCTTTTATTATCACATTCCTTTCCTAAAATCTGCCTACAGCTTTTCCCCCAACTTTAATAATTTCAAAAAACTTTAGTAGCATATTTTCAGAAATACCCATAAGTATATATCTTCATTTCAACATGCTCTAAGAAAGCGAGTAAATTAAAAATAAATCAAATCAAGAATGAATAAATCATCAGATACGGTGGGTGCCCAGAAACAAAGCACAGTTGTAATAATCCTAAAACACTGACAAGAACTTGCATTTAGGTTCATTCACTGGAAGTATAGAAAGATTTTCTAATAACCGTAAAGTGGCATGATTCATTGTGGAATTATATTGCTCAAAGTTGTACTAAGAAATATTAAACAGCACTTTAACATTAATATTTATAAAAATATGTATTTATAATATTTATCATATTAATGTATCCCTTCTTGATGTCTTCAAGCTTGTTTTTTTTGCAAATATTTTATTACTTTCAAGTTTTACAATCATAAGTAGTTAATAAACAATGCGGTGTCTGGGTTCCTTTGTCATTCAGTGGTACATATTAACTTTCCCTCAAAATATCCAATACTACATCATGCAGTATTTCCCTGGTCCTGTCTTCTTCTAATAATAATCATTTTTCCACACTAGGCAAATACAATTCTTACTGTTATTAATACCTATACAATTAAATATAAGCATCTTCATCACATTTTTCTAATGTTATACATAGTGTCAATAATATCAGTTTATAATATCTTCTCTAGCCAAAACATATCTCAGATGTATTTGCAATCAAAGTTCCCTTATTCAATCTGTATCCTGGTTTTTTTCTCTTTTTTTCAGTTTTTTTTGAAACACATTTTATTGGTTTTTTAATTCTTAAGACAAAGTGCTTGAGACACACCGTGGTGCTGGGGTAATCAAAAATCCAAAAACAAAAGATATATAAATAACTCAATCAATACATCAAATATTCCCTCTTTATTTCCCTCAAATTGCTTAATATATTTAGAATAGTCCATTTCTAATTTAAATTTCTATTAATCCTAAACCTGTTTTAGAGCTTTATACAATTAAAATACCATAATCAAATTTAACTTTAAATAAACACATTATCAGTTCAAGTATCCCTTCCAAATATATCCTACTTCCTTAATTTTATCTTATTTATTTCTTCTTCCACTAATATCTCCCAATTAAAATAAAATATTGATCTATCCTATACATATCTAATTCATCAATCAATCAATTTCTTTAAACTGACAAAATAATATCAACCTTAAATCATTTGAATCCATTAGACAAAATTCTAATTTCATCCAATTAATTATCATACCTAATAACATCCATATTATCAAACAGACACATCATCTTATTAAAATAACATTCCATTAGTTATTAGTTCAATCCCGATCTAAAACACCTTTTCAATTTTCTTCATTCCATTATATAATAGTTTTCATACAAATAAACCTAATATTCCAAAAACTACATTCTTATTCTATTTAATATATATATTCTAATAATCACCCATTTTCCTTACTTCTAACTCAAAAACGTAGTCCTTAAATCAATCCGTAGTTCTAAAATGCCTTGAATCCAGTATGTATGACTTAAGTTTCTCTTTTCAGTCTTATTCTAGGCTTCTTTTTATGCCAAACAGGTTTCCATAACAGAGCTTCCCTTTTAGCCGATAGGTCTCTCTTTGTTGCTTGTAATACCATTTGAGACAGTAAAAAGCCTCCTGTCCTCTGCATTGGACCTCTATTTCTCTTATCCTTGAAGCCTCGCTGCTTTAAAAGTTCAAATCTCACTCTTTGCTTTTTCTGATCCTCAAGAATGTAGATAAGATACTTGTAAGGTAAAATAAATTCCTCTGCATTCTCAATGAAGTCATCTTTTAGTGTATTTTGGTTTGTAGAATAGTCAAATGTAGTCTGAGGGTCAATTTTAAGATCTGAAGGAGAGTTTCTGGCTCTTAATTCTGTGGTAGTCTCTTTCATTGTAGCAAATTCCTCTTTAGTCTCCCTTAGTTCCTCTTCTGGTCTATTTTGGTTTGTAGAATAGTCAGATGTAGTCTGAAAGTCAGTTTGAGAGTTTGGGGTAGAGTTGGCTCTTCGTTCTGTAGTATTCCCTTTCATTTTGGCACAGATTTCTTCAGTAGGCTCATAAATCTTTTCCAGTATAAGCTTACAGTTTAAGTGAGAGTAAAATTTCTCCATTTTAAAAGTGATTAAAGAAGGTTGGAGTTATTGTTTGTGGATTGTTTGGCTGTTTCATAACATCCTGAATAGCTGAGGTGCTGACTGTGTGCCCATTAGTCTTTTGTGTTGTAACGACCTGGGTAATGGGCTGTGTGATGACCTCCTGAGATCTAGTGTAGTGATATCCTGAGTTCTGTGTTGCAACATCCTGGGTGGTTGGCTGTGTTGTAACATCCTGAGCTTTAGCGTTGTAATCTCCTGAGTTCTGTGATGTGATGTCCAGAGCAGACGGCTGTGATGTAACATACCGGGCTTTGGTTTGGCTCCGAGTTTGCGGTCTAGCTCTGTGTTCATGGCGTGTGTCCGTTTGCTTTGTGTGGGGGACAGAGGGAGGTGCAGCAGCTGGTGATGTTGTCGTGGTTTGGCTTCTGGATAGTGGTTGCATTTCGTCTGAGGGATGGGTTTGGGCTTGGGTTTGGGTCGGGTGAGGGTGAATGGTGGTGGCTTCCTCAAAGATTTAGTAGGTTGGCCAGCATTCCTCCAAATATTAATTGCAGGGAAATAATGGTGGGAAAGGATTATGTCTTCAATTTATTTGCAAGCACCCCAGAGGTATGTTTCTACTATGAGAAACAAAATGCTGATCTAAGATGCATCTCATTCTGATCCAGGACAGCCTTGGGTCATTAACATAATCCAGCAAGATTATGTGGGATAATGTTATACTTATGTTATATCTGTTACTTTCCCACTGAAGTGGTGTCTATATACCTAGTTGCACTTGTACATGCTTTTGAACTGTTAGGTTGCCAGGAGCTGGAGCAAGTAACGGGAGTTCACTTCGTTACGAAGCGATAGGAGTCAAACTTCTGGAGCATAGACCTTCTCCGGTGTCTATTAAGCCACTGAGCTACCATGCCATAAGCTCTGCACTGCGGCGTGATGTCATGCTAGTCACATTACCATAGAATTGTCTTTGGACAAAGCTGGCTAAATGGCTTACAGCAGGGGTGTCAAACTCGCAACATCATGTGACGTGTTGCAACATATCGTGACTTTTTTTCTATTGCTGGCAATGGGGTGGGTGCAGTTTCGGCATGACGCATCTGGCCCGCAGGCCAGCAGTTTGACACCCCTGGCTTACAGAAACAGAGATGAGCACAACCCCCTAAAATCAGCTACGACTAAGGGAGTAAAACCCACAGGAACACCTTTATATTATATCTATTTCCTTAAGGACTAAAGTGAGGAACATCTGCTATAATTGTGCAGTGCTTCAGCTTAAAGACAAAAAGTATTTCACAAGTCACAGAAGAATAAATATAGCATCTCTCTGCAATTACTTAAAGCAGACTCATGTTTTTCCATGATCACTGTATCCTCCACAGTTATTCTATTGTTTAGGACAGGATTCCCAAACTGTGAAGTGTACTTCCCTTGGGGAGGTGCAGACAAAGTTCATGGAGATGCGAAGAACCTTTTAGTTATATATTGTTATATTAAACCCATCTCTCCCAAAGTTTCCCTGTATTGTTTTCAATCTTCATATGTGTTCATTTTGGTGTTTGGATTTTTAGGTGATATGAGTGCATTAAAATTACACTGAAGAGAGGGGTGATGGCAAAAAGCTTAGGTTTAAGTCAAGGTGTTTTTTTTAAAAAAAAAATCACTCAAGCTTGTAAGTGCATCAGGAACTGGGTATAGGTTAAAACAAGAAAGCATTTTAAGAATCTTCCCAAAATTATATAATAAGCCACGGAGATCCATGTATAAGCATTTGGATTCCACATTAAATAGGCAGGGAAACTTCTATACTATTTCATGAAATGACCAAGAGGGAGTAATTTACCTGGTCCTGGAGAAAAGGTAAAATAGTCGTCTGGATAAAAGTAAATAGAAAAAGCCTTCCAAAAAGGAAGGTATATTCTACAATCAGCCTATGCTTATAAACTTAATAAGAAGACCATTTTTAAAAAAGACATTTTTAAATGGAAAACTGAATGTCTAACTTGGGGACTGCACACCAGACCTAAGGAAAATAAACAGTGAACCTTTTCTTTATGGTATAATGATACAAATTTACTTAAACAATTGGAAGGGAAAGAGGATAGTGTTTCAGTTAAAACTTTCTTCAGATAAATCATCTGTGAATGAATTTATCACACCATCTGTTGGAAATAAATCATGCAGTCTTCAAGGCCACAGAGAAAACTACAGCCATAACCCAGGCATTTAAACAGAAATAACTGGTCTGAACCCCTTAATCCTTATAGCACTATTTACTTTTACACTTGGAGAAATTTATTTGATCTTGCAAGTGAAAACATGAATTAGTTTGTGCTTACAATTATGAAATCTATTCTAGAAACCTAGTGTTAATCTCCCTCTAAAACATATAATCCAAAAATTGTTTGTATTAGGTATTACCAGTACAAACTATAGAAACACATACAGGAATTTGCTTGGAATCCCTTTCAAGACAAATTTGATTTTAATCTGTATCTATTCAATAGAAATTGATATTTAATAACATCTAATTAACTGAGGAAAAAATATGCCTCATCATACCATTCAATTCTTTTAAGTGAGAAGAATCAAAATCACATATAACCCAACAAAAACAGTATATACCATCCTACACATATACAGTATAATCATTTGCTTTTTACTAGCAGATATACTTGCCCACTAATTGTTAACTAAATTATGTATGCAAAATGGGATTACAAAAATAGGAAGCAAACATGTTAGGAAAAAAATCCACTATCCACCACCTTCCCCAGTCATTTTTTGATGAAATATATGTATGACTATGCGCAAATATTCAATTGTTCATTGCTGATGTTGTATTCTGCTATAGATCTGTCCCTATTTCTCAATCTTTGCAAAACCATAGCAAGTTATCCTTTCTGATATTTTCAAATCAATGAAAATGGGGCAACCTGAGAGACTAAAGGCTGTTGGTGTGAATATTCTCTAGTAATAATCCATAATGATGTCTCTTGGCTCTTCATAACTAAAATTGGTGCAAGAAGGTCTGAAATTTCACTTGAATTTAAATCCATATTCTTCTCCATGAAATAAAATGAGAGTGATTGTTACTTGCTTTAAACTTCCAAGTCTGTCCTTCAGCTCTAGAATGTCTTGCCCCATCTTACCAGATCCAATCCTGCTTAACTTTTTCAAGATCAAGCAAGATCAGCTAGGTGATAACAGATTAATAGAATAACAGAATTGGAAGGGACCTTGGAGAACTTCTAATTCAACCCACTGCTCAGGGAAGAAACGCTATACCATTTCAGGCAAATGGTTATCCAATCTCTCCTTAAAAACCTCAGTGTTGGAGCACCCACAACTTCTGGAGGCAAGTCGTTCCACTGATTAATTATTCTAACTGTCAGGAAAATTCTCCTAAGTTCCAGGTTGCTTCTCTCCTTGATCAGTTTTCATCCATTGCTTCTTGTCCTGTCTTCAGGTGCTTTGGAGTATAGTTGATCCCCTCTTCTTTGTGGCAGCCCCTGCTATCATATCATCCCTAGTTCTTCTCTTCATTAAACTAAACATATCCAATTCCTGCAACCATTCTTTGTATGTTTTAGCCTCCAGTCCTCTAATAATCTTTGTTTTACCAAGGCATTATAAAGTGGTACTAACACTTCATGTGATCTTGATTCTATCCTTCTGTTAATGCAGCCTACGACTGTGTTGGCTTTTTTGGCAGCTGTAGCACAAGGGAATGATGCCACTTGTAAAGGTTGTTAAATGTGGTACTCATCACCCCACCCATAAAGATAGTGGATTCCTGACAGGGAAAGAAAAGTTAATAAATCCCAAGGAGGGTGAAAATTTATTGGAAAAAGTGTGGATAAGATGTTTTAAAGAGAGCCACATGAAACAAAGCAAGCTGTTCAAAAAAAGCTGTTGATGGTGCAATACCAAATCCATTGGAAGATGCTTCTGAATATATAGGGCTTATTTCCTATATAACTTCCTGCCTTTTGAGTGTATGACACTTAAAGGTTTCCCTCAACCTTAAAAAAAGCAAAGGAAAGAGTCAGTAAAGTATTTTTAACAAAAAAGAGAGAGAAAGGCAGTCAATGGCTGCTCTCTGATCAGTCTTGCATATTTCTACTGATTGTCCAATTGTAATGATCCTTGTCATAACACCTACCTTTTTCTGTAAAACATTAATTTTTCTTTCTTTAACTTCTAACATGTCCTTCATATCTCGAATTTCTCCAGCTAGAGTTCCTTTTTCTTCTGTGAGGTCTTGCAGTTGTTTGGTTTTTTTATTAAGAAAACTTTCTTTTTCTTCTAAACGTAATCTCAAGGCATCAACCTATAATAAAATATGAATATATAAAAATATGGAATAATAGTAAAATATCACAACAGTAAGCCAATTGAACATATTTTACATAATGTTACTATACACAGACAGCTAAAGCAACAACTATTACCGGTAGTTGTAGAGTTTCAAACTGGAAAAACAACCAATGAGATAATTTTCCCAAAAAAATAACATTTTTTAAGCATTCCAAAAATGAAATTTTAACTCACTGTTGATAATACCTGTATTATCAGGTATAAACCTAGTGACAACAGGATCAAAAAATTTAAATGTCCAGTTTTGAACTCAATGTGATCATTTATCTATATTTATTGTAATCATTATGAAATAATGTACAATGTTAAAGGATCATTTGAATTACAATCATGTCATATTTTACTAAATAATAACTGCATAAGATGAATTTCACATGCTTGGTTAAATGCTTTAATAACCAAGTCAATACTTCTAAAAAGGAATGGCACAAAAAAGCAGACCAGTAATTCTATTTGTATTCATTATATCTTCTTCATTTGGGAACAGCATGTTGTACAAGAAAAAAGTCTGTGAATAAAACTGATTTATTCTGGTTGGGTTTGTTCTTTTTTTTTTTTTTTTGTACTGAGTTTTGTAATGCTAAACTTGTTCTGGAAAAAAAAACATCTTCGCAAATCTATTTTTGCAAATCAGTTTGGGACCAATTTGGATGATCTATTCGATCTCAAGATGCATGTTCCTTCCGGTTCCTGAAATGGCTCAGTTCATCTCTGTACTCAAGGGAAAAGTTATATACTGAGTTGAATGGAATTTAGACATTTTATCATTAAAGACCCCTGACAAGGACATCATCAGCCTCACATTTTTGTTATAACAGTGGAAGGAATGCCCCAAATAGTGACTTTAGGAGACATAAAAATACCACTGATGATTAAGAATCCTTTTCTTAAACAAACAAATGAAATAGACTAAGTGATGACCAAGAAATAAATAGGTGAGGCTGCAAGAGAAAAGATTAAAATTTATTCCTCAATTAATTAAAAACATATACACATTGCCCCTGGAAATGGCTAGCCAAATATTTTCAAAGCTATTTCAAGCCTTTAATTGATATTGTTCCCTTAAAATTGAAGATAAAATATTCTAAATCAGTCGCTTATATCCTTTTGGAACTATGCCATCATTGGAAAAAAGAAAAACAAAGAAAATTTAAAAAATGAGTAAATACAATCCCAAGCATTTTTGAGGTTTATCTGACTTAAGTTCTAAAACATAAAAATATTTCATAGTGGATTTTTTTTCATTCAAGTTTTTCTCCCCTAATTTTCTTTTAAGCCTAATAAAGATGGACTGGGTTCACATATTACATGAATGTATGGTTTGCTTTAATCATGATTTTGTTGAATAAGTCATACTGGCTAATGTTCATACATTGAACATTGTGGCATAATAGTAAGCCATAACCTGAAGCCAACTAACCACAATGTTTGGCATCACACAAT
This sequence comes from Protobothrops mucrosquamatus, assembly GCF_001527695.2. Classification (NCBI taxonomy): domain Eukaryota; kingdom Metazoa; phylum Chordata; class Lepidosauria; order Squamata; family Viperidae; genus Protobothrops; species Protobothrops mucrosquamatus. The sequence goes on along the minus strand of NW_015386915.1, from coordinate 264,958 downwards.
TTGTTAACTCAAAAGTAAGCAAGACATAGTCTTAATGCAATGTATGCTCCCATCTGCTATTCTCAAGTAATTTCAGGTTATTTTACAGCACAACCTGCTGTAAATCTTATCAAGAATGATCAGCTCAATAAGGAACTCAATTGATTTTATTTTGGTAAACAAATATAGATTTTGAACTGTAGTGGTTGCTTTAAAAATAAATGGTTCTCTAATGAAGTTTGACATTGCTCTTATGGAGGCATTGAACTGTCCATATTTTTAAACTGTGAGATCTAATCTTCATATCTGCACTAAGGTTTAAAACTACTACTTTTTGATAAAGCTCACTATAGCAGCCATTATTGTACTCTACTCTTAGATTATATTTTTATTTATTATTTTTCCTTGCCATACTTTTTTTTCAGAAAGAGAGTAGGATGAAAAGGCTTTTTTTACCAGTTTTTCCCCTAAATGCAACATAAACTGGACTTGAAATCCATTTCCTAGTTTGTGCATCTCTACAATTGGCCCAACCTTTACTTACTTAATTTCCCAGATGTAAAGCAACCAAAGACCTGTTGCACAGTTGCCTTCCTAAAGCAACATAAAACTAAGAGTAGTTCTGCCACAAAGATATGAAGCAACGAGTAAGATAGTATCACTGGGGAACAGTTAGTCTATATGCAGACTCTTGTGTGTGGTCTAGCGTGTGCAGACATATATTTTCATGTACAAATGAGATGTGGAATGCTAGTTATTCTCTCAGCCTATAATTTCTCATATAACTCTGTGCAAATGGGGGTGAGAGAGAAAGAAAGAGAGAGGAAACAAGAAAAAGAGCAGGAGAGAGAATGGATTTCCCAGCAACCAACCCTTTTTTTTGCCTGAATTGTATCCAGCCATCTCCAGGAGGGAAATCAGTTATATGCTAAGCAAGCATTACATCATTTTTTTTAATTCTTCACTGATGAAGGAAATGTAAAAACTGAAGAACAGCTGAAAATGACATTTTCACTTTGCAAAAAAAGAGAAAAAAACTTTAATAAGATGCTAACCATACAAAGAAAAAAAATCTACCCATTCTTCAATAAGAAGAGCAAGATAAATTGAATGAAAACTATCACACTTTTGGTACTAAAGATTATAGCACAGCTCAACCTCAAAAGTTAAAGAGAGGTATGGGGAAAATTTTAAGTGTGATTAAAGGGGTGAGTTAGAAATTCAATTTCAATTCAAGCTAAACTAAAAGATCTGCACTAGTAGGTGGATGAAAAATTTATTATCCTGTCTTTGACACCTCTTCACTATTCCGACCCAGTTAGATTTATACTGAGTTCTCCTTAAATTCTACACATTGAAATACATTTAAAATGTATATTTTGGAGAAAAAAACTGTACTTTGATAGTAGTACTAGGAGTATTTAATATGCACTTATGCTTAATGGAGTACAATTTTGGACAAGGATTTTTTAAAAAAATATCTAGGATTTTCATGAAACCTTTTAAAGAATTTTATGTTTCTATGATGTCCTATGCTTACCATGGGGTATGAAGTTATTTTTTATTGTTTAATTGATTTGGCTTTGCTAGGAATGAATCAATCCAAGATACTAAATCTGCTTTCCATCAAAGCATACACTCTGTTATTTTTCCAGCAATCTCTAACAATTGACTAAGAGGACAGAAAATGGGAGTGAACTCTAGTTTGTCAATGTGCAAATGTATATTTTTAAAAAAATCTCAAGATAACAAAAGCATGGGTTAATACTGTATCCTTTGTAAAGTGCACCCTGATAGGGGTTTTGTTTTGTTTTGTTTTATTTTGGTCATCACATCATGATGGCTCAGGAGCAGTGGTGGGATTCAAATATGTGAACAACCGGTTCTTTGTGTGGATGCTGCTTCTGGAAGTCTGTTCTGCCGAACTGGTG
>NW_015386915.1:258476-261564 GCF_001527695.2 Protobothrops mucrosquamatus | reverse complement strand
TCCATTCTGTGGTGCTCAGAACCCCCATAGAATGAGTTCATCCTTTATGCAGCTTCAAGGATTAACATTCCCTTTCCAATCTTTGAACTCAACCCCCAATTTTCCAAAATACAACTAATGTTGCTACAAATTTCTACTATATCTAGAAATCTAATATATCTAGAAAACTAAAAGCTTTCAAAATCTCTCTTAGGTTAACACTTAACTAGTAAGTGATGAGAATCTAGAAGGTCAAGTGTAGAAAATGATGTGACTAGAGGTCTTTTGAACACAGATCCATTTCTCCTGACAATGATAACCACCCATTCCCTCAGCAACTCCCGAAGATCAAGAACCTTTCAGACCAGATTGAATTTTGTCTTTTTGTCTATGCTTGTGTGGAGATACTTCATAACCATACATGCATTCTCCAAGTGTGTCTAACCTGAAACACCCAATATGAAACCTGATCAATTAAATGTGAAAAAATTCATTGTGTATATACAATATAAACAGCTTTGAAAATTGTCTAAATAGATACCTAAATTAATAATATCATACTCAATTTTACATTGTGGTCATATTTCTTAAACAAGAAATTCACCACCAGAATCTAATGCTAAATTCATTTTCAGCTACAAACGGGCTAATATGGAATCAATAACACATGTTAATAGTTAAACATTTTTGTTAATAAAACATTCCAACACCAGTTTTACTTCACTGAATTTACCTCACTTTTTAAAATACTTTTTTTACAAAATTATAGATGTCATTTGTATGTTTAATAACAGCAAAAAGGAAGTAGGTCATTTGTAGATCAGTGTTATTTTACAATGAAATAATACTTACAAATTCACAGTATTCAGAACCAAATTTTAAAATGATCAGTCAGTTATAGAGAGTGCAAATAAAACACAATTGAAAAATACTCCTATACTTTTTTTTTAAAAAAAAGATTTCTTAAGAGCACTTATTTGGAGTTAAAGTTATTAAATGCAATCTCATTTACTTTTAGCATACATGGATGGGCTGGGCCAGTGATGGCGAACCTTTTAGAGCCCGAGTGCCCAAACTGCAACCCAAAACCCACTTATTTATTACCGGGTGCAAGGTGGGCGTGGCCCACTGGGTGGGCGTGGCTGTGGTGGTCATGGCAGATTGGGTGGGTGTGGCCAAGGTGGGCATGATCACCTCAATGTTGCTTGTGGGGAAGGACGCCTGTGGGAGCCGGGCAGGGTTGGGGGAGATCCAGGGGGTCTCTGGCAGGTGGGCGGTGGGCAGAAGGCTTGTCCTGCAGGGAGAGGCGAGGCAAGGCGAAGCAGGGCGGGGCTGCCATTGTCACAGGGCAAGGTGAGGCAGGGGCCGGGGCAGCTGCTGCCTGACACCATTGGCCCCTGCACACAGAGGCCAGTGAGCGCATGGGTGCTGGGATGCATCCAGCCACGTGGGACCTCGGCGAATTAGCAGGCAGCTGGTTGAAGAGGGACGGTTGCCATCTCCAGGGCATGGCGAGCGTGCCCACAGAGAGGGCTCTGAGTGCCGCCTCTGGCACGCGTGCCATAGGTTCGCCACCACTGGGCTGGGCTGGAGATGTAAATACTGCTAATCCATTTCAAACTAAAAAAAAGATATTGCTGGATTTACATTTTCTTTAAAAAATACTAATTCACATCTGAGTGAGAGAAAAGTTCCGCATAAGAACTGGTTTTTTTTTAGAATGCTTGCTATGGCTGTACAAAATTTTAAAGGATTACCTCACTTTCATGAAGCTTGGATAAGCTTTCATGACCAGACCTCCAATATGTTGAACACAAGGCAGCCCTTGAAGACTATCAAAAAACTACAGTTGGTCCAGGATATAGCAATGCAAACGGGATTGGGAGCATCTTGATATGCTTATATGGCTCCAGGGCTTTGCAAACTGCACTGGTTACAATTCAAGGTGGTGGGTATTACCTTCAACTTACTATTTGACATAGATTCTGCCTTTCTGAGGGACCACATATCTCCAATAATTTCTGTCTGCAAGTTCTGATCTTAAAGGGTTGATGCACTCTGATCCCATAAGTCAAACACTGTCAGAACCCGGAAAACATGCTTACTGTACAATATTACAGTGTCTCCTCTCTGGAATGGTATCAACCCAGAGATTCATGTACTTTACACCCTTGAGATATTTAGAGAACTGTTAAAATTTGATTGTTCTCCAAAACCTTGGAATAGAATAGTTCTGTGCCTCCTTGAGTTATGCTTGATTATATTTGTCTTATGGCTTGTTCTCCCAATGGCCAGAATCTTTTCTATTCACACACACACACACACCTTATTTTTTTTTAAATCTTTGAAAGATGAAAATGGCATTCATGGGAATCTCTCATTTTATTTCCACAGCAGTTCTGGAAAACATATTGGGTTGAGATGAGGGATTAGCTGAAAGTGACCCTCTGAGATCCACTCTCAAGTCGCTAACCTCAATTCAGTACTGACTCTAATTGCTTGGCTGCCAGCAATCAATACATCTTTGGGCAAAAAAACCACTGGGCTCCCAGTGTTACAGGTTAGTTAAGCATGTAGATGTCACACATGTATTATAATATACTGTAGGACTTTAACATGAAGGATCGATTCCAACCCTGCATGAAGGCACTGCTAGAAGCGAGGTCAACAAACAGTTGGAACTGAAGTTTCATGTTGCATCTTTAGGCAATTGTTACCATTTATGTATAATTTCCCCAATCTTTGTATCTTGGAAACTACCCACTTTTTCAGTTTAGTATGGTCCCCTTTACTAAGTCATATTCTCTAAGCAATAAAAATAGGATTATTCTGAGTCAGTTAACAATTATCTGTATTGTCATTTGACTGAGTTGAGGCCTATGTTGTAATATTCACTTATCTAAGAAAGAAACCACGTATGCTTTCAAAGGCTTTTATTTTATTACTACACTCCCATACTCAGGAGAATTTCAAAACTACTTATACTGAAAACAGTTTTTCCTCTGTCTCCCCAGCTCCTAATCTTCAGCCTTCAACAGTGAAAGTATAAAAAGCTACAGTAATCCCCATAAATCACTGAGAACTGGCAAAAGCTAAAAAAAAAAAAAAA
>NW_015386915.1:250342-257292 GCF_001527695.2 Protobothrops mucrosquamatus | reverse complement strand
ACCACGTATGCTTTCAAAGGCTTTTATTTTATTACTACACTCCCATACTCAGGAGAATTTCAAAACTACTTATACTGAAAACAGTTTTTCCTCTGTCTCCCCAGCTCCTAATCTTCAGCCTTCAACAGTGAAAGTATAAAAAGCTACAGTAATCCCCATAAATCACTGAGAACTGGCAAAAGCTAAAAAAAAAAAAAAAAGGCTCCAGAGCCTCACGTCTAAGAAGTAGCTGGTTGATCAAATATGTTCATCTGGTTTAACCCTGTACATGACTCAAGAGGCCCCAGCTTTGTTCCAAAGTTTTGATTTGGTTGCCCACTCTTTCTGCTATCCCAAATGAGTTCATGGTCCTGCAATACTCATATCATGCACTAGCAACCAATAACTACTTATTGGACACTGTATCAGAACCGCAGGAACCAAATATCACAACCAAGCCACCAACCCTTCCTTCTGTCTTCTTCTTGTTGTTGTTGTTAGTTGCGAAGTTGTGTCCGACTCATTGCAGCCCCATGGACAACATTCCTCCAGGCCTTCCTGTCCTCTACCATCTTCTGGAGTCCATTTAAGCTCATGCCTACTGCTTCAGTGACTCCATCCAGCCACCTCATTCTCTGTCGTCCTCTTCTTCTATTGCCCTCAATCTTTCCCAGCATTAGGCTCTTCTCCAGTGAGTCCTTCCTTCTCATTAGGTGGCCAAAGTACTTGAGTTTCAACTTCAGGATCTGGCCTTCTAAAGAGCAGGATCTTTGATCTCCTCTAGGACTGATCAGTTTGATCGCCTTGCAGTCCAGGGGACTCGCAGGAGTCTTCTCCAGCACCATAGTTCAAAGGCCTCAATTCTTTTGCACTCAGCCTTTCTTATGGTCCAACTTTCACAGCCATACATTGCAACTGGGAAAACCATGGCCTTGACTATACGTACTTTTGTTGGCAGGGTGATGTCTCTGCTTTTTAGTATGCTGTCTAGATTTGTCATAGCTTTCCTCCCCAGGAGCAAGCATCTTTTAATTTCTTGGCTGCAGTCACCATCTGTGGTGATCTTGGAGCCCAGGAAGATAAAATCTGTCACTATCTCCATTTCTTCCCCATCTATTTGCCAGGAATTGAGAGGGCCGGATGCCATGATCTTGGTTTTCTTAATGTTGAGTTTCAAGCCAACTTTTGCACTCTGCTTCTTCACTCGCATAAAGAGGCTCTTTAGTTCCTCTTCACTTTCTGCCATTAGAGTGGTATCATCTGCATATCTTAGGTTGAAGATCTGACTCAAGAAATCTCTAAACTTCCTTTTCTGCTAAAAGAAACTGAGAAAGAATAGCAAACATGGCTATTCAGAAAGATTGTACTTCCAGTGTTTCCTCCTATTAAATTATATCTATAGAACAAAAATAAGCATGATCTCATTGATAAAATTAAACTTGGGTTTCCCCATGGATGGTCCCTGACTTGTTTATTCATACTACCTTCTTGATTCTTCTTTCCTCCCTCATCGCCTGTAAGCATGAGCAAAGGATGGGAAAGTTTTGTTAAGTTAACAACCAAACAAAAAGTCCTCTTTCTTTTCCTTGCCCACTGGATGAGGTTTAAGATAGGAAACAGCCCAAAATGGCTGTTAGATAACAATGGCTCAGCTTTGCAATCACCAAGCACCACACACCAAGAGTTGGTTAATTTATGTGGAATGAAGATAGAAATATAGTAAAAGCATAAGAAGTCATTTGCATCTTTACATTGGCAGTGAGCAGTTTACTGTTTTGTATGGCTACATTCTTGTCTGTAATAAAGGATCTTGTCTAAGGTTAGGGTTAACGTGGCAGCCTGAAAATGTGGTTGTTGTCTGATCTATAGTTATAACAACAACAACAACAACAACAACAACAACAACAACAACAACAACAATAATAATAATAATAATAATAATAATAATAATAATAATAATAATAATAATAATAATAATAATAATAATAAAGTTGAAAGGGACCTTGGAGGTCATCTAGTCCAACCCCCTGCTCAGGCAGGAAACCCTAATACTGGAGTGAGCTTGTCCCTAGGGACAGGATTCCCCAGGTGAGCATGCTTCTAATATTTTAAATTGGTTCTTTAAAGTCAGGATACAGTTGATGTTCCTCAGTCTCACTTCCTGCTCTATCATTAATTGTGGTATCTTTGCTATCCAGAAGAATAGTTGCCAGAATTTTGTAGGAAGACAAAATATCAGTAACAAGCCACAGATTTTACACCCTCATGTTTGAGGCTTTAAAGTTTAAAATATCCCACTGAAATCTACACAGGTACAGAATAGGTGGTATGTGTGGACAAATCTAGGTGTCCTAGTGGACAATGACTTAACTATGAGCCAGCAATGAGCTGCAGCTGCCAAAAAAGCCAAGGCAGTACTGGGTTGCATAAACAGAGGGATAGCATCAAGATCACAGGAAGTGATAATACTGCTTTATATTGAACTAGTGAGGCCATACTTGGAATACTGTGTACAGTTCTGGTCACCATGATACAAAAAAGATGCTGAGATGCTAGAAAAATGTTTAGAGAAGAGCAACAAATATGATAAGGGGTCTGGAGGCTAAATCATATGATGATATGGTTGAGGTAGTTAGGATTAGGAGGTCATATTAATTGTCTTCCAGTACTTGAGAGGCTGCCACAGAGAAGAGGGGACTGAATTATTCTCTAAAGCACCAGAGAACATTACAAGAAGTAATGAGTGGAAGCTTATTAAAGAAAAATACAACCTGGAAGTAAAGGAGGATTTTTTCTGACAGTGAGAACAATTAATCAGTGGAATAGCTTGTCTACTGGAGTTGGGAGTGCTCCATCACTGGAGGTTTTCAAAAATAGACTGGACACCATTTGACCAGGATGGTTTAAGGTCTCCTGCTTTGAGCAGGGAGTTGGACTAGAAGACCTTCAAGAGTCCTTCCCATCCTGTGACTATAATTTCTATGAAAGTGATTGTTTGAATGGAAATAGATAAGTTGTGGTCCCTTTCAATACCTCTTTGCATCCAGCTTTGACCACCTGCATTTACACTGGTGGCTGTTCAGAGAGAAGTTGGAGGGGACATATTTCTGAGACAAAGCCAACTGAGACTGGACGGTTAATTTGAGAAAACACAGAGCAATTTAGCTTTAAAGTATGGCAGATATCTTGGGCAAGTCTTGGAAACAAACCAGGCATGAGCTGTGATTCCAACTGCAGACATGGAAAGTGGATAAGCCATATTTCTGATGGAATGTTTGCTTGACACAAAAAAGGGGGAGGGAAATGCCAAGCCATTACAGCAAAGTTATTTGATTCCTGGAAAAGTAAAAAATGTATGAAAGACCCTCAAAACAACTCTGCATTGACTCTATTAAGTATAAGTTGAAGTAGAAAGGGGCTCTGACAGATTTCAAGATTCTGTTAACAAAACCCTAACCGCATTAAAGTACATACCAAGATTCCTAATGTTTTCTGATCTTACCTAGCTCAACAATAGTTCACTACGAGTTATGCTCTGCTTTATAAGATAATAGCATAATATGATTTCAAGTGGTTGCTTATTGCTGAAAAATAAGCCCAAATCACTGGCCAGCAAGTTTAGATATGTAAGCACATCACAATTTCACCAACCGTAATACGTAAACACATCTTTAAAGGAAATAAACAATCACATAATCTATTAGCATTGTTTTTAATTATTTTAAGCCACATATAGTTACTTGTAACATAACCAGTCCAGAGAATTTTGGTTATTGGGTGGATAGCATTTATGAGAAACAATCATAATGATTCATTTTTTTTGTAACTTGGAAGAGTTGAATGGAAATTATTTTGTCTTTTAATTTGTAGAACAATTGCATGCATGACCCATTGAGTGTTTGAGTGACAGTAAAAATGTATCTTTACTAGTGAACTATCAAGAGAAAGCTATCAACATCATGACATGCTGCCTTCCAGAAGAGGTACATCAATCAAAATTTATGTGAAAATAATATGCTTTTCTCAGGCTTGACAAGCAACCATTTCAATAAAAATAGTGCAAAGAGCACATACTACAAAAGCTATCTGTTGTGCTCTCTTGGTTTGTGGAAAAGAAACACCATATTAAACAATGAATATTACAAATATTATTATTACAGATCTCCATTGGTGCTTCCTTTGAAATCTATCTTTCCACTTCCATAACTTTCTGCAGCTATCCCAAAATGAACTTAACCACAGGCAGAAACATTTATTAATGACACATAAACTGCTGCTTCCAAATCAAGAAATAAAGGAGAGTCAAATTCCAGTGCCAACCACTTATAAAAAGATAACAAACCATCCTGTGCAAAAGCTTCTCAGAATAATGTATGACAGATGTGAGCAAGGGTTATCAAAAGATCAAAAATGTTTGTAGCCAAAAACAGAATCACCAAGCTGAGATGGGCCAGCTGGAATCTTTGGTTTCACAACTGATAAAAGCAACATAGGAGCAGCCCTGGAGAAATGGAAACGGACATATGAATCTATCAGAGATAAAACTGAAAAAGAAGGAGAAATTAGGTAACGTAAAAGTGACCCACTTTTGTGAATTAAAATGGTGACTTCTTATGACAATAACAGATATACATAAATATGCATGGAGTTTTGTTAAAATTCTCATGTAAACATACAAAAAAGTGAAAGTTTAAACAACGTTCCCAAGTCAAAACCCATCATAAAGTATTGCACCATACTACCCTTCAATGAAAAGTGTATATTACCATATACTTATCAACTGGAAAAACAAGTACAGTTCTCTTTATGACAGACTAGCTATTTTTGCCGTTGTGACACTTACCAGCTGCAAGACAAAAATACATAATAAATAAAGACCAAAATAAAAAATCTTAGGAGAAAGTGTTACATAATCAGAGAACATCAAAGTTTCTTGATATTCCTTCTGACCACATTGCTGCTGTTTTCACCTGCTAATTAAAGGAAATTGTGTTAAATATTGGAATGAAACTTTGTCAATTTTCACAAGTTTCCCCTTTTCATTTTATTCACAAAATTGTATAAATATCTCACATGACCAAAAATTATTCCACCAAGAAAAAAAAACAATAGATGGAAGGAGAAAAGTCCTTAGAGGTGAAAGCTTCAGAGTTGCCACTGATGATGATAATATAATTGTCACCTGATATTGCAGTATTGTATCATTATCAACATATTGACTATCTGATTGTTTCCAACAATGCTAAAGAAGATAATAGGGAATGTTTATATCTAGAGCAGCGGTTCTCAACCTGTGGGTCGCGACCCTTTTGGGGGTCGAATGATCCTTTCACAGGGGTCGCCTAAGACCATTGGAAAACACATATTTCCGATGGTCTTAGGAACCGAGACACCGCTCCACATCCGTCTCTGCATGGCCTCCTCCGCCATTTGCAGAGAGAGAGACAGAGAGGCACTTTCGCTTCCATTCTCTCTCTCTCAGGCAGACTTACCTCCTGCAGGGCTCCTGATTGGCCCTGCGCCTGGGTGCCTCGCCCCCTGGGAGAAGCGCGGACAGGGCCTCGTGGCCTTGGAGCTGCCCGTGGAAGCCCAGGGATCTCTGCTGGGAGCAGCCCGCTGGAGGCTCCGCTGAGCGGGCCAGCCCTCCCTCAAGCTGTGGCCCAAGGGAGACCAGCCCCTGCGATCCCCAGCCAGCAGGACCATTGGATCTGCTGCCCAGGAAGACATGCCGGAGTCCAGGCTGCCGGGAAGGAAGAAGGAGATTCAACAAAGGTAAGAAAGGAGAACCGCTTTCTGGGGCCCAGCACTGGTGGTGGCTTCCTTGCCATCCTCTTCCTCCTCCCCTTCTTCCTCCTACTGCCCCCAAGGTGGCTCTGGCAGGCACCGGGGCAAAAGGGGTGCCTGGGGGGAGCAGCCGGGCTGGCGGAGGGGCTGGTGGGCTGCGCGGCACCAGCCCCCACAGCGGCTCCATCGAATGGGCAGAGGGCAAGGCCGGGCAGCGCAGAGTTTCGGCTGGGACGGCGGCGGTTTTCTCGGCCTTCTCCTCTCCTTCCTCCTGCTGCCACCAAGGCGGCTCGGGCGGACACCGGGAGGAAGAGGGGTGCCTGGGGGGGAACAGCCGGGCTGGCAGAGGGGCTGGTGGGCCACACAGCACCAGCCCCCACCGCGGCTCCATCAATGGACAGAGGACGAGGCTGGGCAGCGCGGGGGCAGCGGGGACCCCCGACAATGCTGCCGTAAGAGAGAGAGAGAAAGAGAGGAAAGAGAGAGAAACAAAGGAAAAGAGAGAGGAAAGAGAGAGAGAAAGAGAGAGAGGAAAGAGAGAATGAGAAAGGGAGGAAACAGAGAAAGAGAGAGAGAGAAAGAGAGAGAGAGGAAAGAGAAAGAGAAAGAGAGAAAAAGAGGAAAGAGAAAGAGAGAGAGGAAAGAGAGAAATGGGAGAGGAAAGAGAAAAAGAGGAAAGAGGGAAAGAGAGAGGAAAGAGGGAGAGAGAAGAGAAAGAGGAAAGAGAGAGAAAGAAAAGAAAGAGGAAAGAAAGAGAAAGAGAGGAAAGATAATTTGGGGGTCGAGCAGAAGAGAACCGGGTCTGATAAGGACGAAAGTTGAGTGAGGTTTTCCCCCTCGCCCCTCTCTCCACCTCCCTTTGTGCAGCGGCGTCTCTGGCTGCTGCCTTCCCAGTCTCTGAGAAAGGGGAAAAAAAGAGCCGTGAGTGAGTTCCCCTTTCTGCCTCATTGCTGAAAGCTTTTTTTTTTTTTAAACGACCGCTCGTTCAGAACTCCTCGGGCCTTGTTTGCATGAGCTTGTGGCAGATCAATAAATAAAGGGGTGGGGGAGCCAAACCGTCCAAGGCGTTTGCACCCTGAATGTGTGGATGCTGCTTTCATGACTTGGCACCACCACCACCTCTCTTCCCGTCCTGCTCGGGCAACGCGCTGCTGCTGCTGTTGCTGCTGCTGCTGCTGCTGCTGCTG
>NW_015386915.1:238193-249879 GCF_001527695.2 Protobothrops mucrosquamatus | reverse complement strand
TCCTTCCTTCCTTCCTTCCATCTCCATCCTTTCCACTTCAATCTCTTTCTCCTTCCTTCTCCATCTCCTTCCTTTCCCCTTCAATCTTCCTTCCTTCCTTCCTTCCTTCTCCTTCCCTCCCTCCCAACATTTTTGAGCAAGGAAGAGTAAGCTTCTCCAGCGAGCATTGCTATATTATTTTTGTGATTAATCACTATGCTTTAATTATGTTCAATTCATAACAATGAAAATACACCCTGCATATCAGATATTTACGTTATTATTCATAACAGTAGCAAAATTACAGTTATGAAGTAGCAACAAAAATAATTTTATGGTTGGGGGTCACCACAACATGAGGAACTGTATTAAAGGGTCGCGGCATTAGGAAGGTTGAGAACCACTGATCTAGAGGAATTCTTGCATATATGTGAGTATAGCTCTATGTGTGATTACACAAATGACACAGATATAGATAGATATATAAATGAATTATTGCAATTTGTGTTCTAGGCAATTATAGTTGGCTTTTCCATCATCCTTTGTTTTAATGAATGGGTAATTTTTCAGTACATTACTTCCAACTTTAAGACCCGACAAAACAAAATTCTCATTGCCACTGATATAAATAGCCAACAGGAATTCAGAGTAATTTGCTTTTTCACGATTACCTGAAATTAAATAATTTGTATGAATTATAGAAAAGAAATAGAATAGAATAGAATAACAGGAGAAATCCTCTACCCAACCATTACTATTAGAGGGAAATTTGGACTGTAATAGCATTCACCTATGTGTTCTCTAAAAATTATATGGACATTACATTGTTAGTTAATACAGTGTGGACAAACTAGTGCTTTAAAAAAAATCTCATGGACCATAAAAATGAAATACTGGAATGCCAAGGATTATCCTCATAAATTTATTTTAAAAATTTCAAATCCCAAATCTCTTCTCCATAGGAAAATCTAAAATTTCAAATAAAAATTGGAAATAAATTTAGTTGCATTGGATAAAATCACTAATATGTCAGAATTACAATATTCCATTTAACTGTTTATCAACTTTTATTTTAAAAAAATTGATATTACTTTATCTAGTCATCAGGTGATGGGGTAATATATCCAAAATATATTAAAAATTGCTAAGTAGAATGGAAGACAATGAATTCTCTTCATGTTTTGCCCCCCCCCACCCAAATTATAGTTTTACCTTCTCTAGTTAATAATCTTAATTACCCCATAGATGATGGCAATTATCTATGTAGTTCAGTCTAGTTATAGGATATAAGAGTCATTATTCAAAAGCCCAAATGTCACCTGCAAGAAGGACCACAAAATTTAACCTATGAGTGGAGAAAGCAACAGGCCTTAGCATCACCCCAGAACTAGAGATATCTGAAGCTAAGATGCCAAAGCTCTCTGAAAACCAAGGCTCATGAATCTAGACTTAGAACCATGGTTCCTCTAACCAGCTGCAGCAATGAGCTTTATTCCCAGTTTCATTAAGGCAATGTACCCTAGAAAGTAACAAACCAGGCATGAAATCTGAAAAAAGGATGGAAGTTTCTCACTTCGTCTTCAACGTTTTCTCTTTTTTTGCTGGGAACAGATAGAGTCTAAGGAGCCTTGAATGACAAAACATAAGAAAGGGGGTTCCATTGAGTGTCAGCCCTATGGATCACCTCTTACTCAGTGCTATCCATGGTACTGCAATGACTAGCTTGATTTGCTGTCTGTCTTCCTTAAAGCCTTTCTCATCCTCAGATCTAGACATGAACCACATCAGTAGCATAGAAATGACAAAAATCTTTCCACATGGTTTTGCTGGGGGGTGGGGAAAGGAATCATCCCTCGGCTTTACTTCAGAGACCTGATTAGAGCCATTCATTTTAGAAAACTCTGAAATTAATTATCTCAGTAGCTCAGTACGTGTAAAAATGGCCTCAGATGAAAGCAGAAAGACAATTAAGCATTAGTTTATTATTTTACTATATTGCTACATTTAGCATGTACATGAACTACACTGTGTAGCTGAGAATTCTCAAGTCTAATCAGAGAAATATGCAATTTATGAATTCCACATTTTACAGAAATGTGATAATGTAATTGGACGTCCTTATTACATTATTTGTTAAAAGCATCACCTTGGGTAAGGTTACTTAATTAGGTTATACCTCATTAATGTAACTGATAGAAAATATTCTGTAATACCCTGGGACTCTTGACTAATTAAAAAGATGGAAAGTGAATTGTCAACAGGAATTTCCCTAATGATATAATGCCAAATCAGCAAATAATAATAATAATAATAATAATAATAATAATAATAATAATAATAATAATAATAATAATAATAATAATAATAATAATAAAGTTGGAAGGGACCTTGGAGGTCATCTAGTCCAACCCCCTCCTCAGGCAGGAAACCCTATACCATTTCAGACAAATGGCTGTCCAGTCTCCTCTTAAAAACTTCCAGTGTTGGAGCATTCACCACTTTTGGAGGCAGGTTGTTCCATTGGTTAATTGTTCTAACTGTCAGGAAGTTTCTCCTTAGTTCTAGGTTGCTTCTCTCCTTGATTAGTTTCCATCCATTGCTTCTTGTCCTGCCTTCAGGCACCTTGGAAAATAGCTTGACTCCCTCTTCTTTGTGGCAGCCCCTGAGATATTGGAATACTGCTATCATGTCCCCCCTTGTCCTTCTCTTCATTAAACTAGACATACCCAATTCCAGCAGCCTTTCCTTATATGCTTTAGCCTCCAGTCCCCTAATCATCTTTGTTGCTCTTCTCTGTACTCTTTCTAGAGTCTCAACATGTTTTTTTACATCCTGGTGACCAAAACTGGATGCAGCATTCCAAGTGTGGCCTTACCAAGGCATTGTAAAGTGATATTAATACTTCACGTGATCTTGATTCTATCCCTCTGTTAATGCAGCCCAGCACTGTGTTGGCCTTTTTGGCAGCTGCAGCACACTGCTGGCTCATATTTAAGTGATTGTCCACTAGGACTCCGAGGTCCCTCTCACAGTTACTACTATTGAGCAAGGTACCCCCTATACTATACCTGTACATTTGGTTTTTCTTGCCTAAATGTAGAACCTTACTTTTTTCACCATTGAATTTCATTTTGTTAGATAGCGCCCAGTGTTCAAGTCTGTCCAGATCCTCCTGTATCCTAAGCCTGTCTTCTGGAGTGTTGGCTATTCCTGTCAGCTTGGTGACGTCTGCAAATCGTTGATGAAGATGTTGAAGAGCACTGGGCCCAGAACAGAGCCCTGGGACACCCCACTACACACTTCCCTCCATGTAGATGTGGTTCCATTGAGGACCACACACTGAGTATGGCCGGTCAGCCAGCTACAGATCCATCTGGTGGTGATGCTGTCTAACCCACATTTTTCTATCTTATCAAATAGTAGGTTGTGATCCACTTTATCAAATGCCTTACTGAAGTCCAAGTAAATTATATCCACAGCATTCCTCTGATCCACTAATTTTGTCACTTGGTCAAAGAATGCAATAAGATTTGTCTGGCATGATCTGTTTTTGACAAACCCATGTTGGCTTTTAGTAATGACATTGTTTGCCTCTATGTTTTCGCTGATTTGTTGTTTGATTATCTTTTCCAGAATCTTCCCATTATTATATTAAATAAATAACTCCACTTTTCCCACCTTACCTGAAAAAAACTGCAATTTTCTTTTTTCAAACCAAAAGTCCAATATAAATATGAAACCTAAACATAAACCTGTAGAGTATAAATGCCAAACCATTTTGAAAGCTGTATGGGTAAAAATAAATAAATGTGTATTCTCAAGAAAGTATACTAGCTTTGAAGAAAAAAACTTTCTGCTTCATCTGAAAATTATCTATTTGGCTAATTAAACAGATTCACATTTTGAATGTAGCAATACGATGCAACAAGGAGAATGCCATTGTTGAGAAGAGTATTAAATTTACTTTATATGTTACACTTAAAGAAGGTTTCTATAAGATATTTTATCACTGATAATACCACAACAGTTCTGATTACTAAAATGAGTAACGTATTTTCTAAAATGGTGGGAATTAATATTAAAAATTTGAAATTGAAAATTAATTAATATTAAAATGAAACAACTTTTAAACTACTCCCAGCAGCTTTTGATAGGGTTGACCATGGTATCTTTTTGGCCTCTTTCAATTGGAGTTGACAAGTAGAGAGTTCACAGTTGTGGTACTTTACTTAAGAAATGCTAGGCGAGGTTTTCTGACACTTTGTAATCTGGTATCATCAATATATTGTACACTTGTACACTTCAACCCCAGGTCAACTAAGAATGCTGTTGAATTCCTATCTCAGTGTTTGGAGGCTGTGTTGGCCTGGATGGAGACAAACAGATTCAATCCAATCCTGAGAAGTCTGAGTGGCTGTGCTTGATTGGAGCCCCTGGTTCTAGAATATTCCATTGCTAATTCTTCAAGGGCTTGCACTTCTCCATTCAAGATCCTTTGGACTTGCAACTCCTGCTCAAACAACAGGCAGCAGCTGTGACCAGGAAGGCTTTGCATAGGTAATCCAGTGAGCCAGTTGTTTCCTTTTCTAGACAAATGATCTTTCCAACAGTCACTCATATCTGTAGTATAATCTACTGCCATACATTCGAGATGGGGTTGTCTTTGATAACCATCTAGAAGCTTGGGTCAGAATGTGGCAGCATAGGCAGAGATGGGGATGCTGCATTATGCTCACATGACTCCAATGCTTTGTAAGCTGCATAGGTTCCCAAATGGCTTCTGGATGCAATTCAAGGTACTGGTTATCACTTTAAAGTCATTCATGGTGTAGAGTTGGATTAGCTGAGGAACCTTCTATCTCCAGTTCTTTCTGCCCATCTGGTATGATCAAGCAGAATGGATGTGCTCTATACTGTATACCATCAACTAATACTATCACTTTATAGAACCAATGTAACAGAGTTTCTCTGTTACATTGTCTATCCTCTAGAACAACTCTCCTCACCATGCCCAGAGATTCATACAATTCCTATCTTTATTATGTATAGGAAATCATGAAAATCTGGTTGTTCTCCTGGATCTTGGGATAAGGTGGTTGTATGGAATCAATCCCTTTTAGATAAATTTGTTTTTATAGCTGTTCATATTGTTCTTCTGGTCAGCTATGATCTGTTTTTATAGGCATTGTTCTTCTTATTTCTAAGTCACCCAGTGCAGCCAAGAAGTTGGATGACGTCAAAATTGGGTAATAAATAAATATTTGTTAAAACTGTGATATTCTTATTCAATCTTACTAAAATACATATTCCCTCTAAGTACACTGAATTAGCTTTGTATATGTTAATGGCTGCAAGGATATTACATAATTTGGTTGGAAAGGCTGTCTGATTCCTTCTTTGGAAGAATGGTTAACCAACTTGTGGGATTATGTTTTGATATCTAAAATTACTTCATCCTTAAAAGTAAGTCTGACATAGAATTTAATTCAAACTGAAACTATTCCTGGACTACAATTCAAATACATGGATTTGTGCCTCATCCCAAATGTGGCTTTCCAACACATACTGTTTATATTTTAATTTCATGGTAGATTTAGATCAGAACATATTTTCATTTTCCACTCAATCTACTGCATTCATGGTTTTATTTGGTGATTCATCTAGTGTTGACCATAGTTCTTATTATTGATTCTTGCTTAGAATTTTAGATTTTTAGCTTCTTAAAGCAAGAAATAAGACTTCATTATCATAATTATAATTAATAATTAATAATCATAATCATAATCACTTATATACTGGAAAAGTATAACCTAGATGCTTTTAGATTCCTTGTTTACTTACTTGGATCTTACTTTTCTATTACCTTTATTTTTAAAAAAATATCTGTATTCTTATGTATCTTATCTAAAATGTTTAACCCTTCCCACCCTTTTTAATTAAGTGATTTAAGAAACAATTTGAATGCAGCACAATGCCCGATAAAGTTGGTGCAAGGTAGAAAAAATTTAAATTGTTCAGCTAAACACTGAGTTGCAAGTTGTAGGAAATAAGAACTAAGAACTGGCGTGCCCTTCCTCCAAACTTTCTGGCAACCATCTCCCAAGTAATCAGGAAGCTGGAGGAAATATAGAATGGATGGAAAAATGCTAGTTTTGGAAACAGAAGAGTTAGCTTAGAAACATATGTAAGACCACAAGGGAAAGTAGAAAGAATGGGGTTTTATAAACAGCAGAACAGGGAGTCCCCTCTTTGGAGGCAAAAAGCCTTCTTGTGAGTAAGTAGAAAAAGGAGAGAAAGCATAAGGCTTTACCAGAGTACTTTGCAAGACTGAAAATTTACTCTTTTCAGCTAATAGGGAGAGAGAGAGGGGAGAGAGAGAGATAGAGAAAGAAAGAGAGAGAGAGGCAGCTTGGGCTATGCAAAGGCTATGTAAGAGACTAATTGACAGTTTAGGCAGTGTGGATAACAGAATAACAGATTTGGAAAGGATCTTGGAGGTCATCTAGTCCAACCCCCTGCTCAGGCAGGAAATCCTATACCATTTCAGACAAATGGTTGTCCAATCTCTTTTTAAAAACTTCCAGTGTTGGAGCACCCACAACTTCTGGAGGCAAGTCATTCAACTGATTCATTGTTCTAACTTTCAGGAAATTTCTCCTTAGTTCTAGGTTACTTCTGTCCTTGCTTAGTTTCCATGCATTACTTCTTGTCCTACCTTCAGGTACTTTGGAGAATAGCTTGACTCCCTCTTTTTTCTGGCAGCCCTTTAGATATTGGAACAGTGCTATCATGTCCCCTCCTATCCTTCTTTTCATTGAACTAGATATGCCCAATTCCTGCAATCTTTCTTCATAGACAGAGACTAGCAACCTTTACCAACAAGCAAACCACTTAATAAATCAATGGTGGGGGATTCAAAGTATGAAGAACCTGAAAAGAGGAAAAATAGATTGGCTTCAAATGGATCACATGGGAGGAAACACAGCCCAGAAGTGGTCTTAAAGATCCAGGAAGAGAGTGAGAGGAGAATTGCTATATAGCACGGGTGTCAAACTCGTCACATCACATAACATGTCTCAATGTATCACGACTTTTTTTGCATTGCCAGCAATGGGGTGGGTGCGGCTTCGATATGATGAAACTGGCCTGTGGGCCAGCAGTTTGACACCCTCTGCTATAAAGAATTAAAGACAGTTATATAAAATGCAAAGGCAATTATAGCAGGGGTTACTAGAAAGAATGAAATCTCATCCACAACCAGAACCTAACTCTGTCAGGAATAAGAGGACAATTGAGTAACCCAGTAGCATAATCCTTCCTCCTTCGTAGGTTTCTCTGATTTCATTTTTTTTATCCCAAGATCATCCCACACATCTGCATTTCGGAAAGACCAATAACAGGTTCTTTTCTCCAATACTAAATTAGTTTTCCAGGCTTATATTTTATTCACACAGGAAGAGATTTGAGATTTCTGGTTTGTTTGCCACTAAGCCTTAGGACCTCTATAGCAGGCAGGCTTTTAAAAAAAACAAAAACAAAAAACCTTGTGCCTCAAGCCTGCAAATTATTAGACCAAGTAACATCAGTATGATTGTTCTTCTTTTTTTAATGGATTTGGGGTGGGAAATCTGTAAGCCTCCAGGTGGCTTATTCATGTTATTATGAACAAAAATTCTTTGCCTATTACCACCACAGTATGCACGTAATAATATTCCTGATCTTGATGCCCAATAAATCATTTTGACCAAGAAAACAACGACTACAAAGCAACTTATTGTGATCTCAGTGAGTCTTACTATCATGTATGACTTTTAGTAACAGAAGTTACTAAAGCTATTCTTTCTGTAAAATAAAGAATTAATGTAGAATAAAGAACTGTGGTGGCATAGTGGTTATAATGCAGTATTGCCAGCAGTTCAATCCTGACCTGCTTAAGGTTGATTCAGTTTCCATCCTTCCAAGATTGGTAAAATGAGGACCCAGATTGTTGGGAACAATATGCTGACTCTGTAAATCTCTTAAGAGAGGGCTGTAAAGCACTGTGAAATGGTATATAAGTCTAAGTGCTATTGCTATCCTCTGCAGTCTGAGCTCTAATTTAGTTCTAATGGAAACTGTTCATTAAAGGCATTCTCTCTTGTCCAACAACGAAGTGCATCCACACAATTTCCGGTTTTGAAAGAGAAACTGACTGGCCTGGTAATAGAAGAGTCTTCAAAGGCTTAGCTACCATTTTCTCTTGCGCAAGTTAGAGCCACTGGATGATTTTAAATCAAACACCGAGTGCCACAAAACAATGAGAAAATTATTACTTTTACTTCAGACAAGACCTTAGCTGTTGATGCATATGGCTTTCATACCCAGATTGAGGGTCACATGTAAAAGACTTGAGGGATCTCTGAATTTGGCTCTGTTTGGCATCTTAATTTATATTTTTGCAATAAATTTGTAATCTCTCAAGTGTTAACTGTTCCATTGTTCTTATCTTCTTTTTTAGCTCATTGGCAGGAAATTCTGCTTCTTAGCCCTTAATCTGATTGTACATGGTAATCTAGTCCAGATGGTTTCTCATAGATTTTTTCATTAAAAAAGAAAATTGATATGATAATGTACATAGGACCTAGGCATATGTATTTGGTTTTTCAAATATTATTTGCTGATGGGAGAAGAATATTATGAATAAAATATGATCTTGAGAATTCTCTGCCCAGCTCAGCTATGCAACATATCTACATATTTAGAGAAATAAATATCTAAATTCCACTTTTTAGAATTAAGGAAATCATACCTGAAATTATAATCATCAAATGATGCCTTTTCAGAAGACAGTTATACAGCAACAGGACTTTGTTTTTCCTTGAAGACATTTCACTTCTCATTCTGAATGAGTACTAATGACCAGATGACTACAAGGAATATAAATCCTTCCATTCGCCACTATTCGGTCAGAACCGAAGAAGCTTCTTGGATGAGAAGCAAAATGTCTTTAAGGAAAAACAAAGTCCATTTGCCTTTGAAAAAGCACCTTTGGGACAACTGAAAGGAAGTTTCTTTGTCTCTTTCTGAAACCCTCACAGAAGAGGAAAATCCTGTTCAAACTTCATTGACCTAGGCATGCAGAATACAAGTGAGAGGCAAGTAACAACACATGCATTGTGCCATTGCCTAAATGCATACAAGATGTGAATTAACCTGATGTCACAATGTACAAAGAATTATATTGAGTTATCCTTGTTAAACCATACTGGCAAGCCATTTTAAGTATGCTAAGGGAAAGAAAATAGTTTATATACTAAGCCAAATCACAACTATTCCAGAACTTTTAGAGAGTAAATAAGAGTACATATAAGCATCATCTCTACTATCCTCTTTAGTGTTTGTTTAAGAAAATAAATCTTATTTCCATATTTCCATTTCCTGAATTCAATATATAGGAAACCTGAAGCACTGTAATTATAGAGGTTGTTCCGAACTGATGAAATTAAGTTTTTCCCTTTCCTACTAGATTCCTCTCTCCTGTCATTCTGATCATTTCAGTTCAAGAAAGCATAAGATCTGAGGACTTCCAGGGAAGGATTTCGTGCAAACCGAAGACAGCTTTACCAAAGCACAGCCAACAATCATAGTGGAATGAAGAGCCAGTGAGTAGACCAGCTCTTTTTAATTCCTTTCCAGAGAAAGGGAGGAATTGAGCCCACCCACAAGTGCTCCAGACAGTTGTTCCTCACAGTGAGACCACAATACAGTTATCTTCAACAGGTTTAGAGTCCTGAGAGGCCAGGGAATAGCCATCTTGCTCAAACCATGAAGGCATTTTTAAAAATACACAGAGTTTGCATACTACTTTTTAAAAAATCACTTTCAGAAATTACTCATTAACTGCTTTTCAGTTATTAGGAACCTTTGGATTGACAAGTCTGAAAACACAGATATTGTACTGAGAAAAGGTAGCCAAAGTTCGTGGTTACGTTAAACTTTTTGCTCTCTCTTTTTATTCTGAATTTCACAAAACCAGAAATTCTTTTCAGAGGACAATTCTACTACAGTATACACAAAGAGCTTTAATATTAAGTCTTCCAGAGAAAAGCGATCTGGGGTCCTGCTCTATGCAAATGTGATATATCCCCACATATTTAACAGCATCATAATATCATCACTGGGTGAAACAGAAACTAGAATGGCCAGGCAATCTGAACAAATTTTATATTCTTTATATATGGCCTGATAAAAAATAAAATCTAAAAAATCTAAAGATAATAACAGTGATTATTTAGCAACAAGTGTTTGCAGCAATGGTGTATCTAGCAATAGCAATAGCACTTAGACTTATATACTGCTTCACAGTGCTTTACAGCCCTCTCTAAGCAGTATACAGAGTCAGCCTATGGCCCCCAACAATCTGGGTCCTCATTTTACTGACCTTGGAAGGATGGAAGGTAGAGTCCAGCTTGAGCCGGTCAGGAACTGGCAGTCAACAGAAGTAGCTTGCACTATTGCATTCTAACCACTGTGCCACCACGGCTCTAATAAAGTGAGGTGTATATTGAAGTTATACAGCACTAGTCATTATATGTTATGTTTTATGCATGCTTTTATGTATAAGACTGTAGCAAAATATTTACATATCCATCTCTCAATGCAACACTTTTCTTTCATTGTGATCCCAAGCTTTAGATGGTAAAGGAACATAAAAGACTGAACATAACGTTTTCTATAATCATCCTATTACACTTCCTTTGAATTAACATTTTAAAATATAAATAGTGAAACATCCTTTCAAATGACAAATTCAGATGTAGAGTTTTGAGCAACAGGATTTAGAATTCAGTGCAACATTCGTTTAGGCATTATTGACAAAGTTACGAATGCAATGCTCCTAAACCTTGGTAACTTTAACATCTGTGGACTTCAACTCCCAGATTCAACCAGTATCTTACAGCCAGGCATGCTAGCTAGGGAATTCTGGGAGTTGAAGTCCACAGTTGAAGTCCAGTTATCTCAAAGTTATCAAAGTTGTCTAATTGATCTTGCTATGTCTTCTCAAGCAACACAGCCAAGAGCATTTCCATATCCTTTCCCTGGATTCTGAAGGAAGCCTTGCTTAGTTTCAGTCCTAATTATCATTCACTGACAGCCTACAATTTCAATTGATTTTATTTGAATTCTTATGCCAATTTTAACTATTTAGCATACTTTTCCATTACTGTTTGATCATTTATCCATTCTAGTTTTATGTGGTGTGATTCTTGAATGAATCACAACTATGCTTTTTATTAGTGTTACTGTTGTTAATCACTTGAATGGAAATACAACATATAGTAAAGATTTATTTTAGCTACTCTGCAATAATTCTTGTTAACTAACTCTGCATGTTGAGAACGACATCTTGATGCTTCATAAATTTATTTCGTTAGAAGAAACTAAATTGAGAATAGTTTTAGATTTAGTCTAAAGAATTTTACATTTATTCTAATATGACTATATGCTTTCCCATGTTTCTAGAGCAACATTATATTGTGCAGAACAGAGTATGCTCAACAAACACGATTCTTCTTTACAGCAGTGTTAAATTAACATTTGCAAATGCCAGAAGTAAGGAAATCTGCATGTTATATCCGAGACCGCCTTCTGCCACAGATTGCTTCCCACCGGCCGATACGCTCCCACAGAGAGGCCCTCATCAGGGTGCCGTCGGCCAGACAGTGTC